>NC_081559.1:72499891-72657137 GCF_022355385.1 Mustela nigripes
TGTTAATTTTGGCCATTCTAACTGGTGTAAGGTGATATCTCAATGTGGTTTTGATCTATAGGTTGTGCCTGATACTATTTGCCATTTTGTTTCATTGATTAGAGGTCATTCCGAGCTTTGGTTCACAGAGAGATACTCTATTCCTTACTTTTTCTCTTTGGGTAAACCTTTCTATCCCTGGGTCCTTCCTGAAGCCTCATGCTGTGCAACATTATTTGAAGTTGTCTTTCAATTAGGAGATTAGGGAACTAAGTCAGTACCAGTGGGACTCAAAGCTAGCACCCCAGCAAGAGAGTCTTAAATACCCAGAATTGAGACATGAATAATTCCCTACTGGTTTCAGTATATCTTTGAAGTTTACCAAACAAATCTTTCAGTCATAAAAAGTAATGGAAGAGAGTGTAATTAGCAAGCAGAGCTAGCCTGTCAATTGTCGCAGTGTGGTAAGTGAGGAAGATGCTCTAAGTTGCAGCTGTTCCAAAACCTTACCATGACCTGATGGACTTATCTTTAAGGTCTTGCCTGAGGATACTTCATCACACTCTGATTTCTCCTGTTTTAAGCATTCTGTGTTATTAGAAATTAAGACATGGTGGCCAAAGAACACATTTTCTGTCCTTCATTTCCTCAAGCTGTACCATTACAGTGATGAGATTTATCACTCACAGGAGTTGGTATCACTTTGGGGAAGAGTCTTGTGACTCTCGGATGGGTGTCAGATGGCATCACTGCGAGTGGTTGATGTCTACAATTTAGCATCATATAGAGACAACTGCTTGGTTTCACAGCCAAGCAAATCTGGAAGGGTTTTTCATATCTTGGCCCAACATTTCCTAGTTGTGAGACTACAGATAAAATTTTAATAACTCTTAGTTTCCATAATGAAAAATAGGGGGAATAAAATGCATTTTATAGGGATGATTTGAGGATACAATAATATAATATTGATGAATGCATGGCACATAAAAAGCTTTCATAAATTTCAATTCCTTATATCACAAAGATTTTTCTTTTATTAAAAATACTAAGGTGAGACATGCTCTGTTCAACAGCTTCTTTCCTGGGACAGGAGAGATGTTAACTGTTTTTGACTGTGGCATCATTTTCGTGTTTGGAGACTTACTGAAGAGAAAATGTGCTAGCTGGCAAAATTGTTGATAATAGAGCACATGGTTAAAAATCCTATCCTACTAGATGTTCCAAGTAGCCCAACCACATCTCTCTTTGGGGGTGCTCTGGCCAACTGCATCCATCTGTTCTTCTATCTTTGAGGGCATACCTTCCTAACAAGCTCTGGGCATATGTCTACAACAGAGCAAGAAAGGAGAAGTGGACTCAATGTGTTAAAATAGTAACTCAAGTCTGTTAAATAAGAGACCTACAAAAGTAAGAGTCAAATGTAAAAACCAATCATTAAAGTCTTCAAGTTGCCATAACTCTGTTCACTGCATAGCATCAATCTAAGAAACAGTTGACCTATGTGGGATACTTTATTATGCTTGATCTCAGTACTTATTCATGTGCCTTATTGTTCATGGAACATTTTTATAGCTTTCTTCTCCTCTGTGACAGTTTTTCTAGAGTGACAAGCCCATTGGTCCAAAATAAACCAGGGTAATGAGAGAGTTTGTCTTTCGTTTCAGCCTTTATGTTAAAAGGCAGGAAAAAGAAAAAACAGGAATTACATATGGTTAAGAGGTAAAGGTTAGTCATTCAAGAAATACATGTCCTTGACTTTCTTAAGATTTTGGAAGACATACAACTGCATCTTAAAAATGTTTCTTCTCTTTCATTTATGTTTATTTCTTCTGATTAGCATCATGCAAATGGTACATGAACATATATATCACTAGTATCATGGAGGGTATTTATAAAATAGAGTTATTTGGGGGGGGAAAGCATACAAGTCCAGAAGTATCAAAGTGACAAGTTTCCTTGAGAGGTATGTTTAGATTAGATATAAAATGTTTCAGTGGAAGCACTCCAGTCTCATAACACTCTGTATATTTTTAGGGAAAGGAATCAGAACTATATAGTTGACTCGTCACAATAGAGTTTCCTGGTTAAGAACTAGGCTTTATACCAAGAGGGAGCCTCAGAGTTCAGTTTCTGGTAGCAGTCTTGTCTTCTACTGAGTTAACTCAGATCTGCTGAAAAACCTCCTTGCTAAACAATAGAAAGGGGATAAAAATGAACCTCCTGGGCCATCTGCATCTCTCTTCTTCAATTAGCAACATTAAATATTGGCATCATGAGGTTTAGCAGCCCTGAACTTTCTAGACAATAGTCAAGAAGAATGTCTGTCCTAAAGCTCTTGTTTTAAAGGAAGTGACATAGCAACACAAATCTTGCTTCTGGTCCAAGATGATTGGGGGTGGTGGTGACGGTGCTGTTTTAATTTTTAACATTTTAAAGGTTTTCTCATTTTCTTGAACTCAGAATAGGTATCATCGTTTTATTCATATAAATACCTATCACAGGCTTCCTAGCACATTTTCTAGCACAGAAGAAAGAAGATCCATAAAGAAGAAGGTAGAAAAAAGAATATATTCATCATATACTATGGAGATGTTTTGTCTTACACCAGTGTGTGAGTTTGTCTACCATTTCCTATCACTCTAGGTAACAGAGATTAAAAGGAAGGTGAAAAGAAGAGGACAGTATTCCAAATTGGCAGAAGAAGGGCAATTGAAAATTTGTTCCTCCATAAAGGTAGTAAGAACACTAGCAATAATTGTCAAAATCAACTTTTTGAGAACTCTGAAAATTAAGAAAAGGCTTGCAAAAAAATCTGAAGAGTGTTTATTATAGAAAAACAGTTGAAGCTCTGTAAAGACAGCAAGTTTTGGGGGCGTTTTAATGGACTTTATTCCCATCCCCCTCCTCTACTCTAGGGTAGCTGTGAAGACCAAGAGCTACATAATCATGCAAGCTGTGAAAACCAGCATCCTAGCAGCCACTGGCAGAGGGAGGACAGATTTGGAGCTCCCTAAAATTCCTTTCCCAAGAGAACTGTCATTATTTGACGTGTTTGGCAGCTCCATCAGAAACCTCCACTCAGAGTTTGACTTTATTCTACTTGACTTGGGGCTTGCTTACTGAGAACAGCCTTCACCTCAGGGGCATTTGTGGGGAAAAAAACAGCAGCAATTGTTTAACACTGCATCTGCTGTAGTTACCTACAGATAAGAGTTGCAGCTAACAAGACATAGACTAGAAAACTTGAAAGAAGCAGCATGGAAATGAGATAATCCTAGGGGGATTTGAAAAGCTCTGACATATTCCTGGAAATCTAGAAGGTCATATTCATTTGCAGAGTTGCATGTATGCCCAGGAAAGACCAAGAAGGCCCTAATCCCTTACCTCTGGCTGACCTTGAAGCTCTGTGTAAACAGAAAGCAAAAGCTATGTAAACTTCCCCTCAGAGAACTGAAGGAATCACCCACATGCAAACAGATCCCTTCAGCGAGGCTGGAAGGTTTATTGGCTCAAGCCTTTTAAGAAAACCTGTGTCCAGGCATTAGCTGATTAGAAGCTAACCAAACAGAGAATTCAGGAGCCACACACAACAAAGAATCCTTCAGGAAAGTCACTAAACAACCAAGGACAGCAGTAACAATAACAGCAACAAATAGAAGCAACAACAAACCCTAGATGGAGTGAGTGCGAAGTGGATATGATCTCCAGAGTTTCTACACTACCTTATTTAAAATTTTCAGTTGTCAACAACAACAAAAAATAACTGAGATATACAAAGCAAAAAAGCAATCAACATAAACTGTTCCTGAGTAAGTCCAGATGTTGGACTTACTAGAAAAAGACTTTAATTGAGCTATTATAAATATATTCAAAATACCGAAAGGAACCAAATCTAAAGAACTAAAGGAAAATAAGACAACAATGTCTCAACAAATACAGAATATTAACAAAGAGTTGGAAATTATAAAAAAGAACAAAAGAAGTTCTAGAATGAAAAAATGCAGTAACTGAAATGAAAATTTCACTAAGAGCGTTCAACCGAAGGACTGTGAAGCCAGAAGGAAGTATCACCAAAGCTGAAGATGGATTAATCAAGAATATCTGATTTGGGAAGCAGGGTAGAATCTCAGAGACATGTGAGACACCGTCAAGCATATGAACATTATGGGAATCTCCGAAAAGCAGGAGACAGGAAAAGGGGCAGAGAGAATATTTGAAAAAATAATGGCTAAATACTTCCCATGTTTGGTTAAAAGAAATATTAATGTATACATTCAAAAAGCTCAACAAATTCTCATTTGAGGATAAACTCAAAGGGACCCACACCCATACACAACCTGACTAAACTGCTGAAAACCAGTACAAAGAAAGAATCTTTTGAAAGCAGCAAAAGAGATATGATTCATCACATGCAAGTGATTCTCAGTAAGTTTAAGAGGTCCATGATCAGAAACCATGGAGTCCAGAAGGCCCTTGAATGACATATTCAAAGGGCTCAGAGAAGACTATCAACCTTATCAACAGATTGTATAACACATTTCATTCACTTGTGCTAACTAGTACAAAACTTACACAAACAAAACACTGCCCAAGATGCCAAATTGGAAGCATAACATATATTTGAGTGAAAACTTTCTTGAAAGCTTGGATTGTATGTTTCATATTACCACCATATTTAAAAATAACGAGTATGGGCATTGACTGAGGCCACACACACTACATGTATAAATCAAACAAGGCTTATGAGTCTAAAGCCATGTTTTTCCAACAGTGGATCATAGCAAAATAGTGAATCATGAAATCAATTTTGTGACTTAGGACAGAAGATTGTTTGTTTTTAAAAAATAGAATACATCAAAATATATATATAGTGTAAAGGTAAGTATGGTTTCATAAAACTTGTTTTTGAAAGTATGTGTACATTTTTGTGTATATTTATGTACATTAACTAGATTTGGATAGAAAACATATCTTTTGTTATAGGTTGTAATTTAAAAAGGTTGAAAGCCACCATTTAAAGGACACCCAAAGAAATTGGCACAGTTAGGACTCACAGTGAAGACACTTAGCAACTTTCTTCAAAGTAGGAGCAGAATTTCTGATTCCTAAGATCCTCATCAGGGTTAGGTAGCAATGTGCAAGAGAAGGTGGGTTACATCACACTTTCTGGAAGCGTAAGCCCAGAATCATATTCATAATCTGGGAAGGTGCTAGAGATCATCTCACCTGGGCCAGGTGCATCTCAGAGTTATAAAATGTACAATATGATTGCAGGGTACAATCACAATAAAGTGAATAAACAAAATCCTCAGTCATCATATTTAGTCTTTTCAGGCTATGATGGTCTATTCCAAGTTGATTCCTGAATACAACTCTGCTGCTGGACAAGAACAAAGAACCTCTCTGGGAGTCTTATTCACAGACTCATGAGTCAATCTTGGAGCTCCTCCTGTATTGTCTCATTATAGTCATGTCTCATAAAAGTCAGTTCCCCTTTATTAACTGGCCAGATTTGGGCCATGGGGCCTGTAAGCCTAAAGGAAAGAGTTAAAGAAAAGTAAGGAAAGTAAGCAAACCACAGCTGGAAGGAATAACTTGTTTGGAAAACTAGATTCCACATAGAATTGTAAGGAAAGGAAAAAAAATCAATAAGGCATTGAAACATAAGTTTCAGTATTCTGACCTAAAAAATGTAATGCAGAAAACTAATGTTGAGAAGAATCACAGGACTGTCCAACCTAAAAACTGAAAGAAACCCTAACGGTCCCGTAAGGTGCTTTTTACCTTCAGGGGTAGGTGTAAATGAGCTGAGGGGTATAAAGGCCACAGGAAAGAGAATGTGTGGAAGTGTCATATTATTTGATGGAATCTACAATACCATCAATTATAAGATGCATTATTACTTTTGAACCAGTAAAAAAAGACAAAAAATGCTATGAGGCATTTTGTTAACACTTATACTATTTTAATCTTATGTTAAAAAATCTTTTAGATTTGCTATAAATTTTATGATATGCCATTCTTGATGGAAATTTTAAACTCTACAAGTTGACTATATATAAAAGGAAAAATTATAAGTAAAATAAATTGACTAAGACATTTCTAAAATTTCCTCAAATTCAGTGTCACTCTTCTAAATCACTTTTCAAAATGCAGTCATCGATGATTACCGATAACATCCTCTTAGCTGTCAGGATATTGAGGATGCCCCATTTCTTAGAAGAGGGCTCCACTTTCATCTCTAGGACTCTCTTCCAGATAACCAGTCCCCTCCCGCAAGCTTTGATGCTGGCATTCTATTAAACTTAGTAGGAAGCATCACTGGAAAGTTTTTAGGCAAAACCAGTCTCATATTCTTCCCTCGAGGGATCTTTAGTTGGTTTGTTGCCAGAAATTTTAAGGGGTTCCTGTTGTCAGTCATGCCACCAGCGAATGTTTAACTGTGCAGCCCCATGTCTAAAACTGAGTCAAGACCTAAGGAAGCTCCAAGGTTAGGTAGGCCGGGCTCCTGGTCATCTGTTCTACATGGCTGGCTACGCACCACTCATTCACCAGTTCAGCCGCCATTTATTTATCTGTGCTTCTGTGTTCATATCACTGAGTTCAAATTCATTCTCATACGAGACTGGGTTCAAACTCATGCACTAAGAGTGCCTTAAGTTTCCTATTTGTGCACAACACACTACTACAAAATTAGCAGGTTGGCACAATACCCTTTTATTATCTCACAATTCTGGAGATCAGAAGTTTGTCATGGCTTCGCTGAATTTGTTGCTCAAGATCTCACGAGAGCAAGATCAAGGTGTTGAGAAAACTGCAACTCCACTGGGGGTTCTGGGGAAGAATCAAAGCTTGTTGTTGTTGGAAGAATTCAACTCCTTGTAATTGCAGTGCTGAGGTCATGGTTTCCTTGACATGTGGCCCTCTCTATATTTAAGCCAGCAATACGTGTCAAATCCTGCTTGTGTGGTTTTTTTGTTTGTTTTGTTTTTAAAAGATTTTTATTTATTTATTTGACAGAGATCACAAGTAGGCAGAGAGGCAGGCAGAAAGAGAGAGAGGGAAGCAGGCTCCCTGCTTGAGCAGAGAGCCTGATGCGGTACTCAATCCCAGGACCCTGAAATCATGACCTGAGCTGAAGGCAGAGGCTTTAACCCGCTGAGCCACCCAGGAGCCCCCTGCTTGTGTTTTAAATCTCTGACTTCCCTTACTGGCTGCGTCTCTCTGGCTTCTTTTCTTGTCCTCAACTGGAAGAAAGCTCTTAAGTTTCTAAGGGCTTGTGATTAGATTGGGCCACCCGGACAATACAGAATAATTCCCCTATTTTAACATCAATTGACTAATTGCGTGTGCAAGTGTCTTTGGACATGAAATGTAACACATTCATGGATCTGAAGGTGAGGGTCCCTGGAGCAAAAATTCTGTTTCCCACATTTAGTTTGATTAGTTTAAAATTAAATATGGTGGCAAGTTTTAACCATTTGACATTATACACGGTGTTATGTTGAAATGCTACATTTTGTAATCTATGCTCCTGAAGGTGGTCATTTTAGTAACTTTGGCACTGACAAGCATGGCAAAGGATACTGGGATTTTCTTAGCATTTCTTATATGACTAAGTTCAGAGTTTCCTTATTTCTTTAATCACTTGTCCTAGAAATTCAACAGCCTCCGACACATTGGAAGGTTTTGACAAATTGATAATCCACACTTTAATAGCAGTCTCGATCATGCATGAAGATGGTTACACTAGCCTCTTACTGTTTTGAAATTTCTTTCATTTCTTGTGAGTGCTTTGGCAATTTCTCTTGTCTTCAGTTGCATGACTTGACATTGGTAAGTGATCCTTTATTATGTATTTCAGTAACAAAGCATAGTCTAGCTTAATCTCCTTGTGAGTTTCTTCCTCGGTTGTTGCTTTGCAAGAACATCTAGACCATGGCCATTCATCTAGATGGCCATTTTTGCTTTGCAAGAACATCTAGACCATTGTTTCCCAACAATAGACATTTTCATCACTAATAACAAATTTACACTACATTTCTTGTTTCCATGTTTTTCTATGAAACAATAACTATTCATTTCAATGCCAGATCATAGTATAATCTTATTAGAGACATATTAAACAGCATCTAAACCCAATTAAAGCTTCAGCCTTAATAGAGTAAAGCATTAAATGGCCAAGAGAATTTCTTCCAGGCAGAAGCCTGCAGGAAAACTGGGAGTGCTGCTGGTAGCACTTCTTTCAGAACAAAAATTCAACACTTAGTAACCTGCAAATGTATGCAAATTACTTAACCTCTCTGAGTATTAGTTTCCTCATTTGTAAAATGAGGACAATAAAGTCTAATGCATTGGGTATTTGTGAAATTAACTTAAACAACATAAATGTGACATATGAATCTTTCAATGACAGTTAATTCTCTTTTCCTAATTAGATTTTAAAAATCCCTATAATGCTCAATAGTTGATTTCCAGACCCATTGCTTCCTGGAACTTTGTTGGGAAGAGACATTCAGTAGACATTATCTATTTCATCTTCCTCATTTAATGAGTGTATTAGTCTCCCCGGGCTGCCATGATAGATTTCTACAAACTTGGTGGTTTTCAACAGAAATTTATTCTCCCACAATTCCGGAAGCCAGAACACCCAAATCAAGGTATTGCCAGGGCCATCTTTCCTCTAAAGACTCTAGGGGAGATTCTTTCCTTGCTTTTTCCAGCTTCTGATGGCTCTAACTGTTCCTGGACTTGTATGTATCATTCCAATCTCAGTTTCTGTCTTCATATGGTTTCTCCCCTATGTCCCTATATGTCCTCACCAGTCATTGGATTTATGGCCCACCCTATATCCAGCATGATTCCACTACAAGACCCTTAACTAATATTGCATCTGCTAAGACCCTCTTTCCAAATAAGGTCCTATTTTTTAAAATATTTTATTTATTTATGAGAAAGAGAGAGAGAATGAGCAGGGGCAGGAGCGGTGGGGGAGGAAGATGTTGGGGAGAACATCTCAAGCAGGCTCTGCACTCAGTGGCCAGATCTCACAACCCTGAAATCATGATCTGAGCTGAAACCAAGAGTCAGACACTCAACCGACTGAGCTATCCAGGTGCCCTGAAATAAGGCCCCGTTCTAAGGTTCCAGATGGACACAAATTTTGAGGGGACAGTATTCAACCCACTGGACCAAGGAAACAGTTTTTATTGAAATAATTGAAAAGAGAACAAATTTTTAACCTTACATATCTCTGAGTACTCAAGGATCTCTTGGGTTTTGTTTTTTTGTTTGTTTGTTTTTTTAAATCTTTATATTCTCAGAAGTGGCCTGTAACAGTATAACTTCTAGGTTTTGCAAGGTAGGAATGACTGCTCAGAAAAGCCTTTGGATGAAACACCAGAGTTCCAGTAGCCACTGAAGACAGCAAACAAAAGACAAAGTGAGGGCAATATTTTAATACTGAGCACAGCAGACAGTTCTGACAAATCCATTACTCATCCTATCCCTGGGAATTTCTCACTGGTCATGTTTTTCCCTTAAGTTCAAGCCTCTTCCCATGTTTCTTAGCCCCCTTGATTCTTGAAGACCTGGTTTAGCTCTTCTTACTCCACTTTTTCCCCCCTTAATTATCTTCTCCTTAGACTCCTTTGAAACTCAAACCCCTGTATTAGTTTCCTATTGCTGTTATAACATTTCCACAAACTTAAGTGGCTTTAAATAGCACAAAGCTATTGTCTTACAATTTTGTTCCATCTTCTAGGGTAGAATCCATCTCCTTGCCCTTTCTAACTATTCAGCTTGACCACATGCCTTGTCTCATGGCCCCATTCCTCCATCTTCAAAGCCAGCAAGGGCAGGTCAAGTCTTTCTCAAACCACATCACTCTGATCTCTGCTTCTCTTGTCACATCTCCTCCATTTATAAGGACCCTTAGGATTTTTGTTGTTGTTGTTTCTTCTTTTTTTCTTTTTATTTTTTATTGTGGTATGTTAGTCATCATAAAATACATCATTAGGATTACACTGAACCATTCAGATAACCCAGGATAATTCTCCCCATCTCAAGATTCTCATGCAGATCTGCAAAGTCCATCTTGCCAGCTAATATTCACAGGTCTTACGGAATAGGAGCTGGATATCTTTGAGGAGCCATTATTCTGAACTATTTGTCCTCATCTTTTCAAACAGAACATTTTAGTTCTCCACTCTCCGGGCTGACCTGCATGCCAAAAGGCTCCTTAAACCAAACATCTTGCCCTTTAGCTGCTCTGAGATTTCTAGCTTTATTTTTCTCCTCTTCTTCTAGTCACAACAAATGAAAAAGATAGCAAAAAGATTAAGCTAAAAAAAAATGGATCACTAAAATAAATTTTATCCCCACTACCTCCCTTTATTCTCAGAAGGCCAAAGTGGTTACAGAGCTCAGGTTTTAAATAACCATGTCTCCCCTATATTCCATTAAATGAGAAAAATTCCCCTTTAATCAGTTGTTACCTTCTAGATATTATAGATATTTGGCTTTTAAAAAAATACCTTAAGTAGCACAGCTGAGAAAGTACACTTTCCAAAGCAACATCCAAACCTATACCTACAAGATGGATCAACAGAATTTGGCCAAATATATTTCAAACTAAATAAAAATTTCTGTTAAGATGTTCATAAAAGTTTTTTTTTTTTTCATTTCTAAGGTACTCATGATCATTCAAACTACCTATTCTCACTGAGGACAGAAAAGAGGTTTTTAAACTTTGAAGAAGAGATCCAAGAAAGTTTATTCAAGTTGATTCACTAAATATTCTGAAATTAGGCTTCATAGGAAAGGTTCTAATAGTGAGATCTGATGAGGTTGAGAATCAAATGAATCAGATAAAATCTTAATTTTTTTAAAAAAAATTCATCATTGAGAAAACAAGATGACTGTAAATAATGCGTCAACAGTACTATGTTCTAAAAAAGTGAGGTACTTATCACTTTCTGATACGTTCTGATTCTGGAAAAAACTGGAAAGTATGTCCCATTCTGGGAAATACCACTTTAAGAAGGATTCCAGCAAGCTAGAGCACATCCAGGGGAGAGTGAAAAGATTGGCAAAGAGTCTGGAAACCATGAAGTATAAAAATCATCTATGAATAGCAGTTGCTGACTTGGAAGAAGTAAGCACAGCAGATCCATGGCAATCTTCCACTACTGAGCCACTGCCACCGGGCGAGGCAGGAGATTCAAACCCTTGGTGCTTTAGTTTGCCATCCTCTAGCTCTTCTCCCACTCTACTGCCCAGATGAGTTTTCAAGACACAAATCTCGGTATGTCCCTGACTGTGATTATTCCCTTTACGAATAAGCATGTAGCCCGTCCCTAGGCCAGTTAAGAGGGCTTGAGCATTTCAGGACCTGATAAGACCCCTGCCCCAGTCCATTGACATTCTGGGCAGCTGGATGTCTTTACAGGGAGTTATTACTTTTGTGACAACAGCTTACAGCCCAAGTTAAAGATCCTGAAACATGCACTGTTAGCGTTCTCACCTCTGTCCCTCTGTTTACAATGTTTCCTCTTCTTGGAAGGTAGCTGTATCACTAACTTTCCATTATCCTACAGGAACTAAGTGAAGTTTCATCACATCCAAAAGCTTTCCCCGAACATGGCCTTCCATTGTTATCCACATGAGTTGGGTGCCCCTCCTCTCTACTAGAAAACCACCTGGCACAAACCTTTTACAAGAAGTATTGACTTGCTTTATATAGTCACTGATTTACTTGATAGCAGGATAAGAGCCTAAACTGAGCTACATCTGTACACGAGAAGGCATTTAGTTGCAGAAGGCAACGTGCAATGAGGGAAAGGGACTGTGAGGGGGAGGCTTTGAGCATCTAAACTTGGTGGGCAACAAGAGAGTAAGGTGGGGAAACCAAGAGAGCAACTTAATGGGTTGTTCTCTGGGTTCTGGTTTCTAAGCCTTGTCCCATGGATTAAGCCCAAGTTATAGAGAAAGAAGGGCTACAGACAAAAGCTTTGGGCACTGAAAGATTTGGAAAAAATGGGGTACATGCAAAGCTGTTTAGGGGCCCAACAACAAACTATAACACATGGTAGGGAAGGTGAGCCCTCTTCCCACTTACGCACTCATGACGCAGCCTTGCTCAGATTTGGAAAGGCCACTGGTAACTCGGAGACAAGTGTAGTGGATTCTGGAGTGGGTGAGGGAGCCCATGCCCAGCAGATGCTGCTCTGTCAGGTCCAGAGGGAGAGGATTTAGGAGTGGACACTTAGGAAAATGACGAGTCAATAATAAAATTATTTTGTTTCTATTTGTTTAAAGTTTAGGGACTCCCAGAACTAGTGTAAGAGTGGCTTTTGCAAGGTGCGTCCACTACAAGGCAGAAATGACCAGCAGCTAAGTATAAATTATCACTGTTAATGTGACTCTACTTATAGCCACAGTCTGGAGGCCTGGTGAAATCTAGTTATGGTTATATTATATTCTTAACCAACTCTGACTGCTGTTCATTGGCCTTGAGATCCTTGAAGGCAGAGACTGCTGGTTTTTTAAAAAAAAACCTCTGTAGCCCCATTACCTATCTAGTTCCCAGCTAGATATTCTACATATGGCAATTGAATGAAGGAATAAAACTAATGAAAGAACAACTATGTCTAATGGACAGATTCAGGACAAATAGGTGGAAGTTTTAGAAACGTAAAATGCTCTTCTAACAATTAGAGAACCCCATCAGTAGAAAAAGCCCTTGATGGCACAGTGAGAATTTTATCACTGGAAGAGTTGTCAAGAATGCCCCAGACATCCTTCATGGACAGAAATGCATCAGATCATTTCTAACTCTAAAACTGCTTGGTATTAATTAAACAAAGACAAAGATAAGCGCAGCCATGACAAAGGAGTTAGCCCCAGAGGGCAATATGCAAAAATGATGAGTTAGCAACAAAACCTTTTTTTTTTTTTTTTAAAGATTTTATTTATTTGACAGACAGAGATCACAAGAAGGCAAAGAGGCAGGCAGAGAGAGGGGGAAGAAGGCTCCCTGCTGAGCAGAGAGCCCAATTTGGGCCGATGACAGAGGCTTTAAACCACTGAGCCACCCAGGTACACCTGTTTGTTTAAAAAAAAAAAAAAAAAGTCTTCAAGGACTGTCTATAAATATCAGCAAGCTTTAAGCCAGAATTCATCTGAATTAAAACTATACCCTGAAACATTGTTGCATAAAACCATAGACATTATCCTCAGAAGCTATCTTATTATAACTCCGAACGATGTCCAGAAGACTACGTGTCTAATGGACATTATCTACAATGAAGATGTTAAGTGATGAAAGGTTAAAGGAAAGATTTACAATGTGTTGAGAGCAGGCTGTGATTTGTAGACTCATAGCCTGTTTCAATGACTCTTCCTCAGCCTCTGCTGAGGTAAATGCTGCAGCCACTTGTCTTTATTTCTTTAACATCCAATAAATGACCGAAGGATCCCCATATCTACAAGAGGAAAATTACTAGACAACGCAGGAAAGGTCTTCTAAGATAAATGAACATTCTAAATTAATTTAAAGGCCACAAATAGAATAATGGAGTGTACTCCTTCATAATTTCAAAGTTCAAAGGCACTTTTTAAATATCTCTTTAAAGAAAATCTGACCTTTTTTTTCTTTCCGTCTTTCTTTCTTTATTATCAGAAAGTTTGCCAAGGACACTCAGGGTTTTGGGTCATTCTGTTTTGACATGGATGTTCTTTCATCATTAAAAATAATTGAAAGATCAGAAATATTTAACTTTGCAGTGACCAAGAGGACACATTCCAGTAGTATAAAAAAGAACAATATTGAAGTATTAGTATTTCAAAGGTTGTGTTTTAATAACTCCATAAACCTTTCCCCCCCTCATGTATGATGGAGAGCTTACATGAGACCATGACTGGCTCAAGGAATAAGTAGGAATACCCATTTTTCTTCTAATGTATTTCACGTTATTTTACATGAAGACTTTAGGAAAACTGCTTCATACACCACTAGTAACTCTCTATGTCTAAATTATTTTTTTTAGGTATAGATTGGCTGACATTAAATACAGATGAGGACATAAATATATTTGCAGGAAAACAGGAACCTCTTATGAAAGGACTCTTCCCCCCATTTAAGGTATAGCTTACAGACAGTAAAGTTTACCCTTTTTAGTGTACAGTTCTTCAAATTTTGATAAATGCAGCCATACAACCACAACCACAGCAAGATAGAGAACAATTCCATCACACCCCAAAATTCCCCTGTGCCCCTTTGTGGTAAACCCCTCTCTCCATCTCCAGCTCCTACAAACTACTAATCTGCTTTCTGTATCTATAATTTTGCCTTTTCAAAAGTGCCTTATAAATGGAATTATATGGTTTGTAGCAAAAGCCTCTTTTAAATTTCATGCACTGGATAAAAATTAAAGTAACTAAATGATGTGTCGATTTTAATGTACTGATTTCTATTTCCTGAACTTTAGGCAATGATGGATATATAAAATCAAATTACCCTTGAATATTACATCTTGAATCAGGTAGTGCCCAGGGAACCTTTTGAATATATAGATCTAGTGGGGGGTTTGGGGGATAGGGAAGGAAAAAATGAAATAAGATAGGATTGGGAAGGAGACAAACCATAAGAGAGTCTTAATCTCATAAAACAAACTGAGGGTTGCGGCGATAGGGGGGTGGTTGAGTAGGGAGAGGGTGGTTGGATTATGGACATTGGGAAGGGAGTGCTATAAAGTGTGTAAACCTGGCAATTCACTGACCTGTACCCCTGGGGCTAATAATACATTATATGTTAATGAATATATAAATCTTTAGGACTTCAATTTCGACATATGGAATCAAAATCTCTCAGTGAGGGTTCTGGGAATTGTCTTCATCAAGTTCTGCAAGCTTGATTCTGATTGATCAGCCAGATTTAGGAAAATTAACCCAACAGACATTCACTGTATGAGATTAACTACCAGGTTGTAAGTTATATGTGGGAATAGGATCAAAGTTCAGAGGCTGGAAGAGTTTTATTTGGTGACCTTGTCCTTGGATGTGGCTACCACTTACTGCCTGCAGGACCTTTAACAAGTCACTTAAACTCGCTGAACCTTGGTTTTCTCCTCTGTCATGCTGGGGTAATGATGCTGACTTCATAGGATTATTTGGGGGATTAAAGGTCTATAAAGCCTTTAGATAGAACCTGGCACATTTGGCACTCAGTGATTGGAAGCTGCTTATCTTACTGGCCTTGGTATCAGTATTAACATCATTATCATCATCACGCCAGCAGAAACATTTTACTTGTATTTCTCCATATTTCTGCATTTTGGTCAGTCTCACTATTTCTTACCCCTTCCTCTAGAAGGGACCAAAGTAAACAGAATCCACTTTGGTAGCATGTCAACTGGTATTCAGGGCAGTACAAATGCACTGATTGTCCCCAACCCTCACCTTTACCTCAAAGATGTCAATGGGACCAAAAAAAAAAAAAAAAAAGAAAGAGGGACACTTTCCCTCTTTCCCAAGGGTACATTATTGACCAAATATAAGCAAACAAAAGGGAGGAAGAGAAGCAAAGGGACAGAATAAATCAGAAAATCAGGCTGTCTGTGTAGTTAGGGTATCTCTAAAAATTGACCTCATTCATTTGCAGTTTTATTCTGCAATGTAGATACATGTAATTTTAAGCTGTAGTTTCTTGAAAATTTTTACTATTGAGGTATAGTTGACATAGAAAGGCAGCAGTTTTTATTTAAGCTGTGAAATACAGAAGAGTGATGATATTTGTCTTCACTTGCTGATCTAAAGAAAGAACTCCTATCCTCAAAGAATTACACAATGCTGCCAACCCCAAGGACTGAAGACAAGGAACAAAAGACAAACCTGAAACTCACAAGCCCTACCTGTTCTCAGCATCAGCACTGCACTTTGGGGACATCAATTCAAAGGATTTGGTGAACTTCACCACCTGCCACACAGAAAGACATAAATTCAAGTCAATTAAAGCCTTCTTGCAGTTTAACATAATGCAACAAACATTTTTTCAGGCTTATAATGATAATTACAAAAATTGGAGATTAAAGAGCAATTTTAAGTGGAGAAGTCTCAAGGGACAAAAAAAGAAAATTCTAGCCTACATTTTGGATTTTACATCTAACATGGCACACATTGCCAAAGTTTTAATACCTTTTACTAAGTATGCATATATGTTTTTCAAGTTTTTATTTCAATCCCAGTTAGTTAACATACAGTGTAGTATTAAGTTTCAGGTATAGAATATAGTGATTCAACATGTCTATACAACACCCGGTGCTCATCACAACAAGTGTCCTCCTTAATCCTGATCACCCACTTCACCCATCCCCCCCACCCACCTCCCCGCTAGTAACCATTAGCTTGTTCTCTACAGCTAGGAGTCTATTTCTTGGTTTTCCTCTCTTTCCCCCTCTTCATAAAGAAACAAAACAAATGAACATTGGCAGAAAATTAAATGTGTTGTATTTTTACAGTGAGGTGTTTACTATCTTCTGGTAGTCCTGCGAAGGGACATCTCATTTGAAAACATTTTTAACTTTGTATTGCCCCTTTAACAATCCAATCAATACACATGGAGAAGAAGGTCGAGACAAAACCTGGAACAGTACGCCCTCCACAAACCCAAGGGCCCTGAAGTTACTTTCCCTTATTTAACGTTGTTCTTAGGTAAAGGTTTTATTGCCACCAACCCCTGCTTTCTGCTCCAAGGGTAAAGAAGAGAAAGCCATCTTCTTCATCCCTAGCGGGGACACTTCCTCTCTCACCTGTCTTGTAAAACCAGCATATTCAGCGCAAGAACCTGATCAAGATTTATTACACTGAAAGAGAATTTTGGATACAGGAAATGTAAAGGTAGTTTTTATTATTAACTACTATTGAGTTCTTACTATAAAACGGGCTCTACATCAGAAGCTTCTTTGACTATTTAAGTTCCTTAGTACAACCATATAAAGCAAGGATTTTTATCTTCAGTGGATAGATGAGGAAACTAACCCATAACGTTTAAGAAAGTTGATCAATTTCACACAACTAAATGGGGCACCTGGGATTAAAGCGAGGTTTAATGATTCTGCATGATTCTAAAGTGTCAGCTCTTTTAACAACACTAAAAATTTTGAGTGGGAAGAGTACCATTTCTGACCCTCTTTTGACAAGCTATACCAATTGATTAAAAAAAAAAAAAATGAGGCCCTTACACTGAAAGGAGTCATCTGAATGTCACTGGATGCTTCCAAGGTTGACATTTAAATTTGCCTTAGCTGGATACAGTCATGCTTCAAAGGCCTTTTAAATTAACCACTTATGAGGAATTGATGGGCACCTGAGAAAATGATTTGGAAACTGGAAATAGATTAAATATTAAAACAGCTTTATCAGTGAGGTAATGAACCTAAACTAAGAAAATGCAACATTAAGAAAAAGAGAAAAGAAAAGAAAAGCTCAGCACAAAGAAAATTGTGTGTGACTAGTTGAATTCAGAGCAGTGACAATAGACCAACTACAAGGAAATGCTCTTGACAATTAGAGCACAAATTTCATTTCATATTCCACCACGAACAGAGTCTCTACAAAATTATTCATTGTGTTCAATTTGACAACAATATCTCTTATCCTACATTCATCACTACAATATGACCCTGCCCCCCTCCTACCAACTGGTAGGGTCTATGTTCTCTTCTCTTAAATTTAAGTGGGTTATTGACTGACCACTTTGACCAACAGAGTGTATAGAATGGATGTGATGTGCCTTCTGGGACCATGATAAAAGGTAATGTGCCTTCGGTGTTGTCTGATGGAATATTTGTGCCTGGAGTCCTGAGATACCATGTAAGAGGTCCAGCTACCCTAAGGCCATTCTGCTGAAGAGGAGCCACACCACATAGAAGATGTCACATGTATTTGTTCTGGTCAGAAGCTCCAGGTTCTGAGTCCTTCCAGTCTAGGAATCAGACATAGGGATGAACAAAGCTTCAGATGATTCCAGTTCTCAGTCTTTAAGACACACACACAACTGTGTGTGGCCTCAGATATCCTGAGAAGAGGCAATCCATCCTTGTGTTGCCTTCTCTAAATTCCTGATCCATAGGATCTGTGAACATAACATTGATTTAAGCCTCTAAATTTTGGCTTTATTTGTTACACAGCAAAAATAACCAGAACATCTATCTTAATGAGGACTTCAACAGAAACCAATCACTTAGAAATCTTTATCCACTTGTAATATTCTTGGGTCTCACAAGGCTAGGAAGCCACAAAGAAACTATCTGCTATCACCAAATAATAAATCCCTCAAACTATATCCCAAATAAGTTTTAAACTTAAAACAAAAATAAGGTACAAAATAGTAGTATTTCATTTATGTTTGCATTATAGAAAATTGTCGCGTATCTTAAAAGGAGGGAGTTAGTCCTTTATCTCTGCTTTGATCGCTCATGATTTGTGATTTCTTTCCACTATTTTGTTAGATGACAGGAATTTTTTTCCCTATTTCACCATGTTTAAGCTGTTGCTATGGACTACATGTTAGTGTCTTCCAAAATTCATATGTTGAAACCCTAATCTTCAATGTGATAGTATTTGGAGATGGAATCTTTGGGAGGTGATTAAATCACGAGGGTGAAGCCTCATAAGGGATTAGTACTTTTACAAGAAGAGGCAGAGAGAGCCTGTTTCTCCCTTTCTCTGCTATGTGAGGATACAACAAGAAGATGGCCTCTACAAACCAGGAAAATGCCTTCACCAGACAACAGATCTGCCAGTACCTTGATCTTGAACTTCCCAGTTTCCAGCACTGTGAGAAATACTGTGTGTGTTCTTTAAGCCATCCATTCTATAATAATTTGTTATAGCAGCCTGAACTGACTAAGATAACTATATTCTCCCTTTTTGCTGCAAATGTGTGTGAGGCATTTTACATACATTACGACCAACCTTTTATGTAGATATCAATGCTTCCAATATCCTGGCAAGGGAGATAATATTATCCCCATTTTATTGAAAGGAAATTAAGGCTCAGAGAAGTTAAGTGGTTTCCTGGAAACCGTACAACCAATACACTGCAGGACTGGGATTTGAACCATGTCAGTCTGATTCTACAGCCCCCAGTTTCCCCACTACTCACTGCTTTTACAAACATGAACAAAACTGTGACACCAAATTATTTAGACATGACTCCTTCAAAGTCAGAATAGTTAGATAAACTCGGTCTTTATTTATCAATTCAATATTTTTCAAGTACCCATTAATGACTGAATTTGAATAAACACAGACTTCAAGTAAAATACGTGGCTTAATATAAGACTTATCAAATTACCAGGAAACTATTAATTGTTTCTGCATTTGGAAATAAAAAGGGAGATACCTTTTTTTTTTTTTAGATTTTATTTATTTGAGAGAGAGAGAGAGGGAGATCATGAGCAGGAGGGAAGGGTAGAGGGAGAATCAGACTCCCCACTGAGCAGGGAGTCAGATGCGGGGCTCAATCCCAGGACCCTGGGATCACAACCCAAGCCAAAGGCAGACACTCAACCAACCGACTGAGCCATCTGGAGGACCCACATTTTTTTTTTTTAAAGAGAGAGAGAGAAACCATGCAAGTAAGGGAGGGCAGAGGAAGAGGGAGAGAAAGAATCTTAAGAAGGGTATGCACTCAAAGCATAGAGCTGGATGTAGGGCTATACCTCACGACCCTGAGGTCACAGCCCGAGCCCAAATCAAAAGTCAGATGCTTAACCAACTAGCCACCCAGACACCCCTCAAAAAGGAGATACCTCTAACTTGCCTGACCTGAGAGATGAGATTAAACTTCCCAACATTAGTGAGGAGTACTTCACTTGGCTTCCTTCTTACTATTGATTAGAATAGTTTACAAATCTAAAAGGATAGATAATAATTCCTGAAAACTGATAGCAGTACAAATTGGGTTGTAAATGAGAGAGTAAGCCAAGCCCCCCTTGTGGGATCATTAGGGACCACTCTGACAAACTCCAGAAATGATACTTGGAAAGGCTTGTGAAATTAAAGAATTCATCACAGATCACAGAGAGGGGAGCACAGTATGTTCAGAGGATCATATAAAGTCACCCAAAGCCCAAAGTTTGGTCACTGTAGGCAGGGAAAGAGTAGAGCAAGGACTACAGGTAAGTTCCTTTATTGAGGCCAGGGATAAGGTAGCTTGTGGCACTTGGGAAGCCTGCTCTTTGGGTGATCTGAATGTAACTGGGTCAACATGGAGAGGAGGGAAGGGACAAAACGTGAAAATCACTGTGAGGCTTACTGCTTAAACACACATGTTGGGGATGGGTATACAGAAATGGGCAATAACTGCATAAAAGTTCAAAACAAGCAGGGTGAGTGCAGGCACTCAGTAAGTCATTGAGGTCACAAAGAACAGTTTGACAATATACAAATGAAATTTATCCAAGCAGAAATGCAAATGAATTTTTACCCAAGTAGAAATACAAATGATTTCTGTGCAGTAGTAGAGGTAAGCTCACAGTTACAATTTTATGTTCCTGGATGATAGTAACCATTTTAGAAATCTAACCTACCAATCTTACCCTAGTGTTCTTTCAGTACCTATTTTATTTTATTTATTTTATTTTTAAAGATTTTATTTATTTATTTGAAAGAGAGAGATCACAAGTAGGCAGAGAGACAGGCAGAGTGAGAGGGAGAAGCAGGCTTCTTGCTGAGCAGGGAGCCCGATGTGGGGCTCAATCCCAGAACCCTGAGACCATGACCTGAGCCAAAGGCAGAGGCTTCAACCTACTGAGCCACCCAGGCACCCCCTTAGTACCTATTTTAAAACTGACTTTACCACCTCACTTGGTTTCTCTCTTTAATGAGTTAAATAAAGATTTGGTACCTGCTTGCTTTAGATTTATGCAAGGGTTTTTATTGAAAACTGTTCTTCAACACAACAGGTAGATACTGAGTGTCTGTATGTATCAAGGAGCACAGAGCTCTGAGGCTACATGTGGGAGAGTAAATGGGCAAAAACCTCTGTATGCATGAAGTCTACTGTAGGGTAGGGAGCTTAATTTGCCCTGGCTTCTCAAGACGAGTGCTTTCTTAAATAGTAAGTGAGCTTCTGCTTTCCACATCTTAGGAAAACCTAAGAAATGTCCAGAGATTCAAAGAGAATAAAGATTCAAAAAAAAATGTTTAAAAATTTTTTTAAAAACATGCTAAAGGATAATGCTGATAAGAAAAGGAATAGAGGGGCACCTGGGTGGCTCAGTGGGTTAAAGCCTCTGCCTTTGGCTTGGTTCATGATCCCAGGGTTCTGGGATCGAGTCCCACATTGGGCTTTTTGCTCGGCGGGGAACCTACTTCCCTCTCTCTCTCTGCCTGTCTCTCTGCCTACTTGTGATCTCCGTCTGTCAAATAAATAAATAAATAAATAAATAAATAAAAAGAAAAGGAATAGAAAATCCTGGAATTTTAAAGCTATAAAACTTAATAGATCTAGAATGATAAAGAGGATGGATAAGATAAACAAATAACTTCTTGATGAAATGTCAGTGTTTGAACCCCTGGTATGCAAAGCAGGACCCTTTAAAACTACCAAAAGGAAAAAAACACTTTTTAAAAAAATTGTAGTACTTTTTATTTTAATATAGACCATATGCTATAAAGAAAAACAGTGTCAAATATTTTATCTTATTTTAATGGTTTTATTTTCTAAATTTATGTTTAATGAGTAAAGGGAAAGTCAAGGTTTATCCTTCGACTTTAGCACTCTATATCATTGAGAGTACCAGTTGTGTCCCCCAATAAACCAGTCCATGGTGTCCTGGTCAGACACTGGATTCATGAACCATAGTGTTAACCTTGTGTGTAATAAAGAATTAATTTTATGCAAAGAAATGTCTGGCCTTTGTCCTTGGCTCCTAGGAGGTAAACTTTAAGCCCCTGGAATGTCCAGGGCTTATCCAAAGGCCTTGATAAAAGTGCCTTTGTTTACCTGGGCACCTTGGGCCAGCCAGATAGAACAATGTAATTTGAGCCACACAACAATGTGGTTGCAGGGCGTTGTGCCAGCACAGGTGCAACATTGGGTCATGTGGTATCTATCACTTGACCTCTAGAAGGAATGGAGACTGAGGTCAGCTATTGTAAGTGGCCAACTGAATTTTGGTAATTAAGCCTCAATAAAGACTTCTGAATGCAGGTCTTGGATGACCTTTCCTGGCTGGCAATCCTTCATCATGTACATTGTCACATACCATTGTTGGGAGAAGTTAATGCTGTCCGTGACTCCATGGAGAGAGGACAAGTGGAAGCTCCACATTTGGACCCTCCTGGACTTTGCCCATGCATTTCTCCTTTGGCTGATTTTAATCTTTATCTTTTCCCATAAAAAACCATATCCATGAGTATAACAGCTTTCAGTGAGTCCTGTGAGCCCTTCTAAGCAAACTTTGTAGACTGAGGGTGGTCTGGGGAACCCTTGAACTTATAATTGGTATCAGAAGTGAGGGTGGTATTATAGGTTATATTCCCTTTCTTTGTACCTCATGTGATAGTTCATAGGTTCTTGTGTCCTTAGAAGAAAAATGAGAATAATGTTGACTGATCTTTGGCTAATATTGATTATCTAAGGCAATATTAATATATATTGGATAGCAAAGAAAGATATTAAAAATTGTAAATAAGGTCTCTAACCTTTAAATAATATACTTTTTAGAGATTTTATTTTTCATTTGAGAGAGATACAGAGACAGAGATAGAGAGAGAGAGAACACAAGCAGGGGGAGAAACAGAGGGAGAGGGAGAAGAAAACTCCCTACTGGGGCTCAATCCCAGGATCTAGAGATCATGATCTGAACTGAAGACCAACACTTAACAATTTGAGCCACACAGGCACCCCTAAATAATATTTTAAATGGGAAAAAAAAACTTTAAACTTGAAGGTCAGGAAGATTTTCTTGATCAGCTGATGTGATTCCTTTTATTAAACAAACAGAATTATAAAATGTACTAAATTTTTTCTTTTATCTTAGCTGTTAGGAAGCTCAGAGCAAAGTTTTAGTTTCAAAGTTTTCTCTTTTTGCAGCATAGTTTGGTTCTGAGATTATTGATTTCATTTGGTTTTGCTTATAACATTTACTTTTTCTTTCTCCCATTTAATCTGAAATTTTGCCTTTCATTTTGTCACATGTCTGGCAACTAATAAGTGCTCAGAAAGTATTTGCTCACTATTTTTGCTGAAGGTTATCCTAAATTCTTTTGAGAATTAATTGGGTAAAAGTATAAACCAAGAGGAGACAAAGTACCTACATACTTGAAAAATGTATAAAAACACTTTTACACATGAAGTAACATAAATTCGCTTGTGTACGACTAATTACAGTTGAACATTAAGTTGTATGAAAGAGGATTTTTCAGAGGCATGGGAAAGGAATCAGGAGTGGTGGGTAAGAGAAATACATTTAAGGGCCTCCAGATGATAGCAAACAATGTAAGAATAAAAGAGAAGCAGGCTTGAGTCCCATCTAGAGAGTGGTCAAATATAAGCAGCGCATGGAAACAGTGAGGATAAACCCACTGATGACTGTAGGCCAGATAAGATCAATCAAGTTAGTCTGGTCCCAGGTGATCTGACCATGAAGGGCTTCAAGACCATTTTAGAATGGATTTATCACAGAAATCATAGTCTAGACATCTAGTCAGGAGCCCAGGGCTGCTGGTGGAATCCTCTTACAGATTTTCTGAATGTAGGACAACATGATTAGACTCATGGCCAATGAACCTGCCAAATCATCAGAATATTGGACCTTTAAAGGAACATAGCCATGGGACTTGGTCCATGTTGATGAACAGCAGAAAAGTAATACATTTCTGGAGCTGCAGACTGATCTGATTGCCTCTCATTCTTCTAGAGCAGGGGTATGCAAAAGAGTCTATGAGCCAAAGCTACTCCACCACCTGCTTTTATAAATATAGTTTCCTTTTAACAGAACCCAGTCATTAATTAAATATTACCTGTGGCTGCTTTTTGCTCTAACAGTGGAACTGGGTAGCTCCAACAGAGACCATATGGGCCACAAAGACTGAAGTATTTACTAGCTGGCCCTTCACAGAAGAGTTTGATGACATCTGGTCTAAAGCCATCTCTGGAGCAAGTCAACTGGTTATTTTTTGCTAAGTTTAATGACAGATGATAGATTAATATATTAATGTAATTTATCTATAAATTACAGATTATTTATAGATATCATAAATTATATTCCTATATAATTTATCTATAACTCAGAAAGGGGATTTCTGGAGATAGAATCTTCACATCTGAAACAAGAGTGCAATGATGGAAATTTTAGGCATCACAGTAAGTGATGGGGGATACACTTGAGGACAAGCACATGTCCCAGTTATCATGGACTGTCCCACTTTAATTAAGCCCGTTGTCCTGAAACAATAATTAAGAGTGCCTCTTTTCACTCTCAAAAAGTATCTTCATTTGAAATGCAAAATCCTAGGCAGCCATGCCCTAATTTATATATTTTTAAAATATTTATTAAAATTATAATGCATTCAAGTATAAAATTATTTATGGTCAGACACCTGGGTTTAAAAATGAAACAGCAAAAACAGCTAAAATATTTCAGTGCAATTTAATGGGATATATAGTGTCACTGTGGAGATTATGACCAATAAAAAACAGACAAGAGCATAAAAGAAGAGAATAAAATTTATGTTTTATTCTTGACTTGGACAAATTGTATAGTCCTCAGTCTCATTAATTTTTTAAAATTTATGCTCTAAATCCAAGTCTGATTTGATAATAGATGTACTACGTGAGCCTGGATTAAATAAATAAATAGCCGATTCACATACACTAAGTAAAAAGAGAATCTTATAAGAGATATATCAGAAGTGATTTATAGGTCAATGAAACTGAATAAGTGGTTCTGAGCTCCCCTGGCTGTTATTCAGCCCTGAGTATTGCACCCTGGGGAAGGCATTACACATGCCACAGTGAAGTAAACAAAATATCCCCCAGCATCTCTGCCTGTTCTTTGGAAAAGCTCCATGGACAGAAGTCTTTGATTTGGATATTTATCAAGCACTTGTTGGTTTGGTTTCTCTCTGTCTTTTGAAATTCAAAAACAACTTAAGAAACAAAAAACTGCTCAAATAGATATTCCTGCCACAAAAAAGAAAATAGGAATAATCTAGTAATCACCATTTTTCCATTAGTTTTCTTAATCCATATTTTTCCACAAGAGGACAATTCTATAGGGTAGAAGAGGACAATTCTATAGGGTAGTACTCATCACTGCCATTCTTCTTGATATATTTCTCATTTATGTTGATGAGTAGTTTACTCTCACCATCTACTCACTCAATCAACATTTATCAAATACTTAGTGTACAGGCACCATTGTGGGCTCTGGAAATACCAAAGAGGCATAAATCAGGTCCTGTCTTTGAGGGACTCACAAAATAGTGCAGGAGTGGGGGGAGCAGTTCACAAAAGTATAATTTCACCACAATATACATTCAACATTCCAAGCACACAGAAGAGGGTGTTGAAGAAGTCTTTGTGTGA
This sequence comes from Mustela nigripes, assembly GCF_022355385.1. Classification (NCBI taxonomy): domain Eukaryota; kingdom Metazoa; phylum Chordata; class Mammalia; order Carnivora; family Mustelidae; genus Mustela; species Mustela nigripes. Next base: position 72,525,471 of record NC_081559.1, read on the forward strand.
ACTGTGTCTTCCAGGGTGGGCAGGCATGCTCTAGGCTGAGTAGTGGCTGAAAGTTTTCCGGGTTGAGGGACCAAATAGGTCAGTTTGAGCTGAAAGCAGAAAGAACCCTAAAAAGGGATTAACTGAACCTAATTCAATAAAGGGACTAGTTACAGAAGTGTGGACAGTATTAAAAGAAACCAGTAAGAAATGGTGAAGTCCCAGGAACTAGCAACCCTGGAAAGGTTGCAGTCTAAAGGAGCATGTCTAAAGGTCACAGAGAACAAGGGGGAGAAAGAAGGAAGGATGGCAGAAGGGAGAGAATAATGCCTTTGGTGTCCTTGAGGCACTAGAACTATGGAGGGGTTTTAGAAGAATCTGGCCACCTGTAACAACTGGCAGAGAAAGATCAAGAGGAATAACTATCCCCAATTTCTCTCTCCTCTAGACCTTAAATCTTCTGCTGGGGGTGCCTGGGTGGTGCAGTAGGTTAAGCATCTGATTCTGGGTTTCTGCTCAGGTTGTGATCTTGAGATCACTGTATCAAGCCCTGCATCAGGCTCTATGCTCAGTGTGAAGTCTGCGTGAGAGTCTCTCTCTCTCTCCCTCTGCCCTTTCTGCTCATACTCTCTCTCTCTGTCGAAAATAAGTAAATAAATAAATTTAAAACCAAAAACCAAACCAAACAAACAAAAACTTTCTGCTGATACCTCCTGTTTTTCAAACTTAATTGGAACCCAGCGGGCAAGAAAGCCCTTCAAGTGCACTGACTTAAGGAGAGAAAGATGAAGAATAGACAGGAGAGGTGGGGTTTGAAGAAAATAGTACAGAGTTGACAATGTTGAACTTTGAGTCATGCTCCCCCCAAGAGCAGTAATAATAAAGAAATCCCTCCTACCATTTTGTTCCAAAATTGGCTAACCTCAAAGGACTACCTGCCCTAGCATATACCAAAATAAGACCTGTCTTCATCCTTCCTTCCTTTTTTTGAGATGTTCCTCAGAAATGAATGTTCTTATTGCAATAGCCTAGATGAAATTATCTCCCTAATTGTTTGGTGCATTTTTGTCTTCCACAAGAACAACATGTACAAAGATACAGAGGCAAATGCATGCATAAGCTGACCATAGGGAGGTGACAGAGGAGGAAGAAAAGGAAAGGGTGAGGCTAAGGACCAGAAAGGACAGTCAAAAGTTAAGTTGGGAAAAAAAAAAAAGTTAAGTTGGGAATAGAGGTGATGAACTTTGTATGTTGGACAATTTGAACTTTATGGTATAGGCAATAGACAGTTACCAAATATTCTGAATCATTGGAGAGGGAGATGCATGTTTTAGAAAGAGAACTAAAACAGAGTATTAAGAATTGATGGAAAGGAAGGAAGACTGCCCCAATTGCAAGTGAAAAAATGAGTCGAGGAAAATGTGGAGCTAAGAGAGTAGTAAAGACAGAGTAAAGGCAGTGGTAGAAGAGGTGGAGGAAGGGGCTAGAAATGAGGTCTCAACATAAACGCAACAGAACTTACAAATGATTGAATGTAAATGGTAAGAAATACTTAGAAGGTACTGTTTTTAGCTTGAGTTACTTACTACATGATGATTCTATTAGCTGAAATAAGGAATCTCAGAAATAGTAAACATTTGGGGCAGTATGTGGTGGATATGGACAGTGGGGACTGAAGTTCAGAAGTTGTATATATACATATAGTTAACACATAAGTGATTAGTGATGTCAGTTAATATATTGATATAAAATTATTACAGTGAATTAATATAACAGATATATAATATGATATAGTAATGATTAATGATGTGAGTTTATATGTATATATATGTGTGTGTATACACACACACACACATATATATATTTAAATGATTATTTGGATGATCATCAGAGTTTTTTTTAGATAGTTGCCTCTTAGCACTCAAGAAAAAGTACTTGGAACAAAAATCAAAAAGAATTTACATTGATTTCCTTAGAGGGGGAAGGCAAGCTATAGAAAGGTGGGAAAATGGAAAGAAAATGAAATAGAAAGGAAACCTAAAGCGATTTTTGCCACTCAGGATGGAGGGGATTGAATTATAGGCTGTTCCAGAACAATCAGAATCAGATAACCATCACCTTTATCTCTTCCTCTCAAGTGTGGGATTCAGGAAGATCATCTAGTTCAATGGCTTAATTGTATGTGTATTTACACAAGAACTAAGAAGTTAAGGAACATATTAAAAAGTAAGTGTAGCTCATGCTTCCTGGTTTGGGCAGTGAGCTCCAGAAACTAGCTTTCTGGTTATAAGCTGGGTGATGAAGTCCTTGCTGGAGTTCTGCACCACGCAGTAGCTGCGAGCCATTGGGATGATTCATGAGAGGAGAACACAAGTAAACACTAGGGCTGAGACAGTGCTTTAGGACTTTGCCATGAAAATGTCTGCATTCTTGCTCTCCTTGTTGAAGCATACAAAAAGAAAAAAAAAAGAGAGAGATAAAAGTAAACACATGAGCTAGAACGGGGTACGAATTGTTTAGACAGGTTCATGAAATGGCATAACATTATGCAGGGAATATCAGTTCAGAGCACTAAATATCTCCTAATGTCAACAGTAGCTAGCTATGGAGTGATCTTTCTATTTCTTCAGTCTAGTGGAAGATACCATCGACAAAGTCACTTAAAATTGATTGACTTAAACATTTAAGGGAAGCAAAAGAAGGTAAAATATGAATTTTGGCCAGAGAGAAAGGCATTTCTTGTTTCTATTTTTGGCATCCACTGAGTGAACTGATCAATTAATACCTGCCTGCTCAGTTTGAAGACCAGGAAAGCAGTTTCTAAACACTGAGGTAAGAGCTTGATGAGTCAAAGCTTTGATAACAAGATTTCAATTTCTTTTCTTCCTCTTTCCCTCAAACGAACAAAGGCCAGAAAATATTATACATCTGAAATAACCAGCTTTTTAAATATTCAAACTACAAGGCAATAATTGAAAACTTCTGTTTCCAAGAATGATTTAATGAAAGAGACAAAAGCAGAAGTTATTTTTAGAGGAAGGAAACTTCCAGCAGATTTTTTTTTCCTGAAATGATGCTTCCCCCACCCATGATTGTAAAAAGTAACATATGGAACATGAGCAGACATGATGCCATAAGTTAATGCTTGGACACATCTGTTCTTTCTCAAAAACAGAGCACAGATTGATAAAATATGGCAAGTGAAAACCAAAAAGACATCTAGAGGTTAAAAAGCAGAAAAAAGAGAGGGGGAAGATGGCAGAGAAGACCAAAAAGAAAAGGTCTATATAGGGCCATGCCCAAAGACGTAGATCTATTATGCTCTAAGACCAGAAACGGGCAGGTGGCAATGATTGGAATTTCAGCTTCTACTAGGGTTTGGGGACTAGAAATGTTATCTGGAAACAGGTGACCTAGCTTCACCCTCAAAATCTGAACCATGCTGCTCCTGGCTTAGGGTAATATTACCAGACAGCAGGAGACCCACGTCAAGACCTGGTTCTTGACTAGGGACCAAGGAACTGCCCAAATTGTTAGGGAGGAAAGAGTACAAGAAAGAGCCAAAGAAAACAATGGCACCAACAAACAAAACACCCTCCCAACAAAATGAGCTCCAATCCAAAACTCAAAAATGGGTGAACAAATAATGTTAATACAACTAAATCAACGACCTACAGAACTGGGCAAGAAGATACTGATAAATCCCCGTTATACTGAACATTTGAACACACCTGTATCAGAGACCGAGAGGTGAAAATGGAAAAATATTAAGTATATGAATGATGTGAGCAGCATCTCATTCTTGACCAGTGGGTACCACGGGAAAGTCAGCTGGGAAAAAACTCTTTTGGAAAAGACTTTCTCCCTTGAGAAAAAGAGAAATATGTGAACAGTTTTCCTTTCTTCCTTTCCTGGGACACAGTTACTTGATGGTACACTGCCTGGAGATGTGCCAGCCTCCTGGACAACGAGGCTCAAAGGCAGCCGAACACTGAGACATGGATGGGAAAGTGAACTGAGCTGGGCTTTTGGTTACATCATCAGGCTACTGCACCACCCTGAATCACTGCCTGCAGACTGCGTCTTACATAAGCTGAGGCTCCAACAGCTGCCTCCTCCCACCCTTGCTTAGTGAGAGCTACAGCCTGCCTGGACCATTGGACCATGAACACCCCCACCCCTCCCCATTCCTTTCTGGGGCTTTAAAGTCAGCGGGTGTGGGGGAGAATCCAGCAAGTCACTCAACTCTCTGAGCCTCATTTCCTCCTCTATAAAATGAGAATGAGGGACGCCTGGGTGGCTCAGTTGGTTAAGCAGCTGCCTTCTGCTCAGGTCATGATCCCAGCATCCGCAAGGAGCCTGCTTCTCCTTCTGCCTGCTATTCTGTCTGCCTGTGCTTGCTCACTCTCTCTCCCTCTCTCTGATAAATAAATAAAATCTTTAAAAAAAATAAAATAAAATGAGAATGATAATAATACCTATTTCATAAGGATGAGGGGGAATTAAATGAATTCCAGTCCTTCACGCAACATCTGGAAGCATTCCATAAATGCAGACTATTGCATGGGGCGGGGGTGAGTGCTGTTCTCCTAGGCTTCCACGGAGCGTTACAGTCACAGTATAATGGCAAAGCTACCGTTTGTTTAAACCACACCTGCTGAAGTAGAAATAAAGCCAAGCTCTGCTAAAATATGGGCAAATACTCCTAAACGTTTCAAACATACATAGATTTTTAAAAACCTGATATTGTAAGTTTTATGATACTTGTTATTACATCTCCAAAATTTACCCTAAGGTTCTTATTCTTGGAGGGAAACAAACCTAAAGGCAAAGACAATAACCTTTTATAAGTAAAGTACAGTAAAATACCATCCTCTGAGGCATTAACAGCACTTAAATAGCTAGACATTCCTGGTCTTTGAAGACACTTCACGGTAAAGATATTATATTGCTGCTAAGGGTTTAGTCATTTAACTTTCAAGAAGTTAGATTGATGATGATCATTATTTCCAATACTGTTGTGTATTTACCCAACAGATTTCCCCCCAAAGAGCCGAAGGGTTTAACAGAAAGCTGAAGCTAAGTTGCTGCAGATTGGAGGCCTTGAACTAGCTCGATGCCTGCCCTCGGTGTAACAAGTGCCCCAGTGGTGAAGAGGCCAGGAGCTGCCTCCACCTGGTGCGTGCTCTGTGCAAGCATCCCAGCTCCAGAGCAACATAAAGAACTTGGAGACTACTCTTCAAGCTTTTGCTGCAGAGCACAGCCCAACTGAGGCCTGTCACTCCCCTCAGCACAAGTACAATCCATCTGAGCCCAAAAGCAAAGGGCACAGCTTCCCCAGGATTTGTTGGCTTCCTCCTCATAAGAGGGCTGTGGAACCCTGCCTGGACTGCAGTCCATGCCCGAAGGTGCCAAGGGCCTTCCTCATGCTGGGCGAACAGGATGGGAGCCTGGCACTTGAGCTAACGTCTATTCAGCTGGGAGACACCGGGCAAACCAGCTAAGCCCTCGGTTCTCTGCTCTGTAAATACTCAGGGCTGGGAGCCATCTCCAATGTTCCATTAATGTAAGAGCCTATGTTTCTAAGGTGACAGCAAAATAAGATGGAAAATACACATAAAAGAAAATAACTTTAATTTTATGAAAAGTGACCTCATGGTTAGAAGAGTCATGAAGAGAGTGGTTCAGGCAAAGATTTCACAAGCTAAATTACAAACAAACAAAACCTTAGTCCATTAACACAGTCTTCAGCTCTCTGTGACAGATAAGATGACTTACTGGTGATTCAATGTCTTCTAGGAGCAAAACAGAACAGCGTTCACATTTCAACAGAGTTTGGGCCCGATGCATTATTTTCTTGACAATTTTCTCCAAGTCAGTCTGTTCTTCAAAGAGGTCATTAACAACCTCCAGCAAAGCCTAGGAAGGACGAAATGAATGTATTTAGGTGGGTAAAGACCGAATAAAAAAATTTTTTTTTCTCTCAAAATTCCATTTAGTGTCTGTTGCAATCTAAATATGTGTGGCTACTTTTTAGAGCATTGATGATTGTTTCGACATATTCCATAATTTTGTTTATAACACAGTTTTGAACTGCAAAACACAACTTGAGAATACTGCCGATCCATATAATGCCTGTAAATTCCACATATAGCTGTAGGATTATCTCCCGAGTCGCTAATGACCACATGATCCCGTTTTAGTCCGCTAGAGCTCTAGGCTTCTCTCCCCACCCCTGCCCCACACGAGTTTTTCTCCAACAGGACTAGGTATAAACCCAACATTTTAAAAAATCTATTTGTTTGTTTATTTTCATCACAACAAATGCCCTCCTTAATCCTCATCACCTATTCACCCTTCCCCCCAACCAGTTCTCTGTAGTTAAGAGTCTGTTTTTTTATAAACCCAACATTTTATAAATTATGAATACCCGATTCTCTCCAAAGCACATTTATTTCAGAAAATTACAAAGCAGCTCTACTTCACCCTCAGGAAGAAATGGGTTCATGGTCAAACTTGAGACTTATTTTCCCTAATACACATCTCTCACAGAACCCTGGAAGAATTATAGGAATGAATGCTAATTAAGCTTCAGAGCCTTCAAAAAATGTTTATAAAATCTCCATTAATCCCTCTACATAAGAAGTATTGCTTCAATGCACCTGTCCAGGAAAACATAAATACTAAAATATATCTCAGGAAAGAAAATACCACTAAAATTTCTGCTAAAACAACACAATAAAAACACACAAAGGGAAAAAAAAAAACCTTAGAATTCTAACTTGAAAACCACATACTCACTTAAAAACCAAATTGTATAACCTCTCATTTTATCCAGCTTATTTAGCTTACAATTTTTGCATCGAAATAATATTTATTTGGAATTTTTAATTACATGGCTCTTCCCAGAGATTTCAGAATAGCAGGCTATGTACAGGTAGTAGATATTACGCTCCTACAAGAAAGCAATCAGAACATTACACAGCCAGTGAATTGGCCAGAGGGTGCTTTGTTCAACAGAACCTAATAAAAGGTATCCTCTCAGGTCTGACCTCTCACAAAAGGATTTTGTGTGTTTTCGAATTCACATCTGTTCTGGTAGATGGTGTTGAGGATCATCTCAGGGTTGTGACCAATTTTCAAGTTTAGTAATGAATTTGATTTGTCCTGAAACCATTGGAAACGTGCAAATTTCTTCTTTGGGTCTATTCTGGTAGAAAAGCATTTGAATGAGTTAAGGGATCCATGAAATGAGTCTAGTTCACTGAGCATCAAAAAGAGGCTCAAATGTCCTTGGCAGCATTTTCTCTAAAGAGACCTTGTGAGTACGGCTAAGGGCCCTGGGTGGTTCTATGATCCTGAAGCAGAGATACACCAGGAGGTGAAAAAAGTTTTGAGTATATCCTGACTGTTTAGCATTTGGACAGCAAATTGCTCTAAGAAGTCAACAATGTACAATAATTTCATATTTAAATATAACATTAAAAATGAGGCAATTGTCTGAATAATTACCAACACCATTCCCTGTTATTAAGGGGGGAAACATTATTTCCTTAATCATCCAGGCTATTTCTTCAGATAGATCCTATTAACTGAACAATTATTTAACTTTTCAATTTGTTGTGACTGTGTGGATAGGGCCTCTGGGACCCATATGCAAGAACATTTATCTCGGAGGAAAAGCTAATTGGGCCTTGAGTCTTGCACTGACAAATCACATCATAGTAATTTTACTGTTTCTAATTAAAAATTGCTGCTTTACTAACAAGTGATAAAAGTTTCATAAATATCAATACAGACTCGCTCCACAATGGGAGAAAAAGGGAAGAAAATCTTGAATGATAGGAACGTCAACAATCAGAGGCTCTTCACACAACTGAACACTCCCTATTTCTTGATTTCCCTTGTGTTTGGCCCCCTCCTTCGTCCAGTGCCATCTTTTGTTCCCGGGCTCAATTTTGGACCTCTTCCCTTCTCTTATCCACATATTCTCCCCCAGATTGATGCACTCAGTGCCCTACTTTTAAACATCACCTATATATTGATCTTTCCCTTATATGAGTCTTGAGTCCTAACATCTCACCAAAACTCTAGAGTCCTGTACCTGACCATTTATTTGCCAGTTGTACAAGCCAAAAGTAATTTTCTTTCATTTCCCACATCAATAAACTTTGTCTATTTCATCACTAATTTGGGGGGGGGGATCTCTCTTTTCTCACTGATCTAGTCCCAGCCACATTGTTTCTTTATTTTTTAGTTCTATTGAGATATAATTGACGATAAGTTCTGGATGTTTAAGGTATAAAATATGATGATTTGATAAATCACAAGTTGTGAAATGATTAGTATAATAAGGTCAGTTAACACATCCATTACTTTACATAATTGCAATTTGCAAATATCTTCTCCCATTTCATAGGTTGGTTCTTCATTTTGTTGATGGTTTCTTTTGCTGTGCAGAAGACTTTTAGTTTGATGTCATCCCACTAGTTTATTCTTGTCCTTTTGTATCAGATCCAAAAAATCACTGAAGTTTTTCCCCTATGTTTTGTTCAGAAGTTTTAGTTTCATGTCTTACAATAATATCTTTAATCCATACCAACTTTTATTTTTGTGAGTGGTGTAAGATAGGGGTCTGATTCCAGTTTTTTTCATGTGAATATCCAGTTTTCCCAACATCATTCTCCATTAAGTATTCTTCACTCCCTTGTCAAATATATGCTGACTGTATAAGCATGGGTTTATTTCTGGGCTCTCAATTCTATTCCATTGGTCTATGTATCTGTTTTTAGTGCCAGTGCCATGCTGTTTTGATTATAAGAGCTTTGTATTATGGTTTAAAATCAGGAGGTATGAGGCCTCTAGTTTTGCCCTTCTTTTTCAGGACTACTTTGGCTTTTTGAGTTCTTCCTCTCTGCTCCCTAGATACATGGACCAAGGTTTTGCCTGCCTCATGCCTTTTTTCTTGACATTTCCACTATCTGGACTGCTCTTCCCTAATCTTTGTGTGGTTTTGCACCTTCATTTCATTCAGGTCTCTGCTCAAACAACAAGTTACAGAGAACTTCTTGACCATGTTCTGAAATAAACATCCTCCCAAACAATCTCTATCTCTTTATCACTACCTGATACTATATTATTTTTTATTTGTTTGTTTCTCTATTATCTACTATACCTATCCATACCTACCTGTATCTATTGTATTATGAGTCTAATATAATTTAGTATCTATTTGACAGTTTAGGATTTTTTGAGTCTTCCTTTCTTTCTCTCTTTCTCTTTCTCCCTTCCTTCCTTCCTTCCTTCCTTTCTATTTACAGGGATAGCTGGTGAAAGTCCCTCTTTGTGTGTGTTTCTTTATAATCCTATAAAAGTATTTGCATTATTGTCCAGTTATCTAGTGATGCTCTTCCTTATCTAGTGATGCTCTAGTGATGCTTTCAATTCAAAAGCAAAATTAATGAGGTGGGGTGAAATCACTTGTAACGTACCTTGCTTCTTAAAGAAACTAAATTGTAAAAATATCACTAAAGTGTGTTATTGTTTCAAGACTATAAGAGTATATCTACTACCTTACAGTACAGCTGTAAAATTAATTTCGTTTTTAAAAGAAGCTGGTACTATTTGCCCCAAACAACAGAGAATTTGTATCCACTTCCATTTGCACTTATTGCTTCAAAGGTATCTTCAACCATAAACTTGAAGGATTAAACAAATAGAAAGGACTCCTAGACTATTCAAAACTCATCTGCTGGTTTTAAAACATATGAAGGTTCACAGATCCTTGAAAGTGAGAGAGCTTTGAGGGTTGTCAACAGTGTTTCTTTCTACTCACCCTGCTTCTTTCATATTCTTTCCTCGAGGCAGCAAAGAGCTGAGCATTGGATATGGCAATTCCACAAAATGGAAGATACATCTGCATAACCTGGGGGCAAAGAGAGTGTTAAGAACATTAAAACATTACTGCCCCAAATTCCATATTGCCTGCATTGGCTTGGTCATAATACATTCTCTTCAGCACAGAAATTGAGTGTGGAATTGTCAGTACTAGTATCTTAACTTAAGAAGGGATATTTTTCATCATTAACTATAAGACAGTTTCAATCAAGCTTTAACTAGGGAGAGTCAATGAGCATATACAGTGAAGCAAGACAACAAAAATCACTAAAAACTATGATATAGGAACTATACCTAAATCATCTGTGTATCCCTTCCTTGATCAGTGAAAAAGGAATAAATGAATGAACTCATATATCTAGAATCTAAAGCAAGTGTCCACACTCACATTTGGAGGCCAGCAGGCTATGAGTCAATTTCTTAGTGCATGTGTATCTGTAGCAGTGTTCTCAGCATGACCCTAGCACTCTGTCAGCTACGAATTTCAGTATATTGTTTCAGTAAGAACTTAGGGGCCACTGGGTCTAATAAGTTTGTGCAAAAGAGCTCAAATTGTGCCCACTATTCTGTTGACATAACTAGATGTGAATGCAAATGTGAGGGATGGTCCTACAGAAGGCTGTTTGAGGAAAGTTTGGAGAGCCTTTCAGACAGCACACTTCTCCTATGGGAAGAAACGGCTTGGTGGGGAGGGTTCAATCCTAACAAAGACTTTCTTATCATTTCATCAACACCTATTTTCAGTACTGCCTGACACTCTCACTCAAATTAATCTCCAGCATTGCTGATTCCAAAGAGAGAGAGAACGCCCCAAGTAAAACCAAAGGAATAGATTGCCCTAAACTCTTCACAACATGGAACATTGTGATGAGCAATATTGCTTTGGGATTTCTAGAAGCAGAAGGAAAAGGGCACGTTTTCTTCCAACATCCTTCTCCCTCTGTCTCCTTTTCTGTCTCTATCTGTCTCTCTGTCACACACACACCCCCAACACTGCAATGTCCTGTGAAGAGGTACAGAGCAGTGACAAAACAGAGCCACTCCTGCATGCCCAGAAGAGGGAAGTGCAGTGTTCACCGTGGGGGCCGTGGGGGTGAGGGACAAGAACAGCAAGAGCAGTGGGAGACACCCCGGGGACACACAAAACACAATTAGGTAGAGCCTGAGGTGATTTTGCAGAGGGCTTGAGAAAGACAAAAGATGAAGGACAATCCCCATTCCCTATCATTTCTTTCCTATTAAAATCTTGCTTTGGCTACCTGGGCATACTCAACTCTGACCTTGGGTCCCAGCAAGTATTGCACAATGCTGTACAAGTTAATGCGGTGACAGCAGTCTTAAAGAAAGAGACACAATGGGACTGGGATTAAGTAGTGGTACAAACTTAATGAGTTAATTTTTTTTTTTTTTAGGTTTTATAAACATATATTTTTATCCCCAGGGGTACAGGTCTGTGAATCACCAGGTTTACACACTTCACAGCACTCACCAAAGCACATACAGATGTGGTATATATACACAATGGAGTTAATTTTTTTACACATCCTTCCAGGATAAATTCCTTCACCAAATTTGACTTGAACTTCTATTTAATGAGGATCTACTAGGTGCCAGACACTCTCACTTCATTTCTTCAACTTTTCACAGAGAGACTTTAAATACATTTTAGAGGTCAGGGAATCCAGTAACTTGCTCAAACTCTTACAGGAACTCAGGTCATCTTATTCTACAACTGATGACCATTCCCTACAACATGCTGCCTCCCAGAAAGAGATACTATTTCTGTCACCCCCTTATTCCCCTTCCTTACCACTCTCCCTCATGCCTTAGAAAGTTTGTTGATAAGCCAGATAAAGCTGTTGACATAAAGCTGCCGGATATTCTGCCAGAATTTCCCTGTCGTTAGCCAGAACAGGACCACTTCCAACATCACCTACACACACAGAAAGCGCTTTCCTGTTGTTTCCTGTTTTTCCTCTGCTGTGGAGGTGGTGACATGATGGAGGTGGGGGGTAGGGGAAGATACAGGTTATTTTACCTCCTCTTTTTCCTTTCCATTCCTTTGTCCTTCCCTTCTCTTCCCTTCCCTTTCCTCTTCTCTTCCTTCTCTCTTCCCTCCTTCGTGTGTTTATTTGCCTTCAGAGGCCATATTTAAGGTGGTTTATAGGTTATGCAAGTAGGTAGAAGAGAATGACCAAATGAATAAATATGTGAAATGTTTTCTAACGTATCTAGGCTTGTTTCAATTCATTTGTAATAACAACATTTATGAACTCCAAGCATTGTGTATAATTTAAAAGAATGTGAATTTTAAATTAGATGACCATTGTCCTTTATATGGCTGTTCTGTGTGAAAGCCAACAAGTCACTTAACCTTTCTGAACCTATTTCCTTATCTAAAAAATGCCTGGTTTCACTGGCTTATCTTTTCTTTTTAGTTCTAATATTTCGTGATTCTAGTAAGTAGAAACACCCATAAGCTGTAATATTCTGCTTGCTAGAGAAAACAAAGAATTCAATAAACATGCTCACATTTTATTCAAAAAATAATCATTTGTAGTAGTAATTGATGTTGACACAGTCTTTGGATATGATGTTAAGTATTTTATATGCACTCTATGCTCTGATCCTTATAATCACATATGCCATACCATTTATTCTATTTTTCAGATAGGAAAACTGAGGCTTTAGAAAATTAGCCACATTTGTTGGGAGACATCTCTCCATCGGGTCTGTCACATTTCTGCACAGCTTACAACCAAAATCATTGCTCTATCTTTCAAAGGTGTTTGTATAATGAACAGCCTTAGAAAACAGTGTCTTTTCCAGAGTGAAGAGCAAACTTGTTTACTACAAAGTGTAATTAAGATAGTCTCTCTCTCTGGGGCAGAGGTCAAGCAGACTTACTGTCCATTATGAAAGATCTGTGTTCCCTACATTTGAGGTTCCTCTCCTAAACCCTTGACCTGTGTCATCAAGATGACGCTGTTACTGAACATTTCATTCCAAGTCAGAAGCAATTGTTCACATATCATTAAGACTATTTCATTTTTGGGATGCCTGGGTGATTCAGTTGGTTAGACGTCTGCCTTTGGCTCAGGTCATGATCCAAAGGTTCTGGGATCAAGTCCTGCATCAGGCTTCTTGTTCAGCAGGGAACCTGCTTCTCCCTTTGCCTCTGCTTTACCCCTTCCTTGTGCGCGCTCTCTTTCTCTCTCTCTCTCTGATAAATAAAATCTTAAAAAATTTTTAAAAAGATTATTTCATTTTTCATTTGCCCTGTAGGTATATTGATATGAACTCCCTGATATAGTTACTTAGTAACTTAATTACTTAGTATTTGTAATTATAAGGTTAAGAGTCCCCAGAACAATTACTGAGATCCATGTTAAATTTCTTTTTTCCCTTTTACTGAGTTCATTGCTATTTATCTTATTGTCTTATTTCATTGATTTCCCCCTCCACCACATTGCGTTTCCTTTATTTTAGTGATTAAAACTAGAAAGTCTATGTGTATGCTTAATAAAATCTAAATTTAACACCGTTAGCCTCCTTCCAAGTAAGATAAAGACATTGGACTACTTTAACTTTCTTGTTATATCTGTTACATTTTTTACTCATCTCTTGTTCATTATTGCAAACTGGACACATTATTATTAATTCATGCTTATTTATATTTACTCACATGTTTACCAATTTTTTCTTCTTCATTCCTTCTAGCACCTCTTTCTTTCCTTCTGGAATAATTTTTCTCTGTTTGAATCCTTTAGGATATCCTTTAGCACTGCTGGCAAATGTGTTATTTTTGCTTTGTATGAAATTGTTCTTATTCTATGATCAATCTTAAAAGGTAATTTAGTTTGGTATACAATTCTAGGTTGACAGCTATTTATCTCAGTACTTAGAAGATATTATTCCAATAATAATAGAATTCACATACAGCTGATGCTGCCAAAATAGTCAGCTGTCAATCTAATTCTTCGTAGGTTATCCATCTTTGTCTCTAATTTCTCTTAGGTCCTCTTTCTGTCTTTGGTGGTCAGTCTGTACTTTTGCAGCCTCAGTCTAAGGCTTCACCAAATCATATAGAACTCCAAATATATTGGTCAAAGATTACTGAGGATGGAGACAATATTACACATTTACGGCACATTGCAGACTGAGAGGGGATTGATTTACAAAGGGAATGACTTCCCAGTGTCATTAATTGGTACAACAATTCAACACTCTGAGGCCAGAGTTGGTTCCACTATGGACACCTATACGACAATATGGTCCCAAGAGTTTCTAAATAAATGTTCTGGAGAATCAGGCAAATGCATTTTGAAAGGAGGAAGTGAGAAGTTGCAGAAGCAGTAGCAGTACGGAAATACAAGATAATGAAAAGTTAAACATTTATATCTTTATTTCAGGCCCAGTGTAACAAATGTCTTTTTTTTTTAACTGTTTTTTTTCTATTTTTTAAAAAAGATTTTATTTATTTATTTTAGAGAGAGAGAGATCACAAGTAGACAGAGAGGCAGACAGAGAGAGAGGGGGAAGCAGGCTCCCTGCTGAGCAGAGAGCCTGATGTGGGGCTCGATCCCAGGACCCTGGTACCATGACCTGAGCCGAAGACAGAGGCTTTAACCCACTGAGCCACCCAGGCGTCCCAACAGATGTCTTTTTTAAACAAAGAGAGATACTGCTCTGTTCTTCTCCTTTTGAAGTCCCCCTCCTCCAAGATAAAATACTAATTTGGCCTTAATCATCTAGTTTCTGAAAGCAAAAGGTCTAAGAAAACCTTAATGACTAAGAACCTAATGAGTCCGTACACGCTTGTGCAGTACTTTTCAGCTTAAAAGCACTTTATGAACATCGCCTAATTAATCTTTACAACATCCCACGCGGAAAGGAAGTTAAACTGAAAATCATTAAACAGTGCAGAAAAGTCCCTTCATCCCTGGAAATTCAGGAAAAGTGTCACTAATAATCACAAGATGGGAGCACTGGGTCCCTCGATCAATGTTCTAAAGAAAGACAGTAGGTATTGAGCCTTTTCAAACTCACAGATCACTGAGAAAGGTTATTAAAGCCTCCTGGGCTGGGCTGGTCCAATTATGTATTATTAAAGGACACTGGAGGTCTACCCTGGAGATTCTGTGAGGGGACTTGGGCCATCCCCTTTATGGACTCCACTCCTGAAAGTAAATCGCTTGAAGAGCCACATCACTATCAGCTCAAGTAATGGGTGAGAGAAGGTCTTCTCACCATCATGTAACATCAATCTCTGTGCAGACCCTGTGATTTGCATTTGCAGGTCCTTTCTGTCCTCTGGCAGGAACTATAAGGCAAAACTTCCCTGAGCCGGGTGGGCCCCACTGATTTGAAATTGGGGGTGTTGTAACTCAAACACTAAATAAAGTCTTCAAGTAATTTGGAAAGTAAGGTATCAAATTATGGAGGCAGTCACATTTTCACATAATGAAATACTCCCTCCCACATATTTTAGAATAGAATATTTAAAATGGTAAAAAACTAGGAATGCCTGGGTGGCTCAGTCAGTTAAGCATCTACCTTGGGCTCAGGTCATGATTGCAGGGTGCTGGGATGGAGTCTCATGTCACGCTCCCTGCTCAGCAAGGAGCCTGCTTCTCCCTCTGCCTGCTGCTCCCCCTGTTTGTGCTCGCTCCCTCTCTCTGACAAATAAATTTTTAAAATCTTAAATAAATAAATAAATAAATAAATAAATAAATAAATAAATGCGATAGTAAAAAAAAAGTCTGAAGTTTTCTAGACTCTCCAGAGAAAATTCCTACTTCCACGGGTATAGTTTGGTTCACTGTAATTTTCTTTCTATGCAAATTCAGTAAAGATATTAGGTCAGAGTTTTATTTCAAGAATCAGAGCCATAAATGAATCTTGTCACCTCATACCAAAGTATATGCTCTTGGCTAAAGCACGCCTTTCTCTTCTCAGTGATGAGACATCTTTGAAGAAAATGGCCTCCCCAAAATATACAGAGACATAAGGTCCCAACTTTGAAAGAACATTGCCATGGATTAGATTGATTCAAAACATAATGTTGGAAATTGTTTCTTTAAGAACTAACACCCTAAGGACGCCTGGGTGGCTCCGTCAGTTAAGAGCCTGCCTTCAGCTCTGGTCATGATCCTGGAGTTCTGGGATGGAGCCCCACATCAGGCTCTCTGCTCAACAGGGAGCCTACTTCTCCCTCTACCTTTCCCCCTATTAGTGCTCGTGCTCTCTCTCTCTCTCTCAAAAATAAATAAATTTATTTTAAAATTAAAAAAAATTTTTAAACCTTAAAAATTAAAAAAAATTAACACTCCCATTTCATTCATAAAAGATGAGAAAGAACAAGGCAATAAATAAATGAGACAGAAAAACTTACTCTTCTGCTTTTCTTTCTGTTTTCTTTCTGAGGAGATAGGCAGTAGGAGTAGGTGCTTCTGCTTTTGCCCCTGGTTATCAAAGCTGGGAGCCCCAAGGGAACTGGTATGAGCTCCCTTCCACTATCTTCACCTCTCTTTCTGAGGCTAGTATTGGCTAAAAGATCCCTCAGCGGCAAACTTATCCAAGGGTGGACAGGCTGGGGCCGATGCCTGGAAGGCAGCAACACCAGGGCCTACTGGACTTCTTGCAGGCTCTGGTCTGCTGAGCACTTGAATCTTGCATATTACCTGCATTCATATTACCATTCCGGAAGGGGGATACTTCCAAAAAATAACCCTCTCATATCCCGAGTCACTTCTAAATTCCCACCCTCTTATTCACTGTATTGAAGGGAAAACCCTGAAAGAACCCATTTCAGGAAACTTGTCCTTTCCAAGATAATTTGAATTATCTTTTTTGGATCATAAGATTTCAACAGGAAAAAAAAAAAGCACTCATATTTCTAGCACTCAAGGGTAACCACTATAAATCATTTGGAGACCGCCATTCAAATTTTCCTCTCTCTCCCCATATAAATTCAAATAGGCTAATCCTAAATGTCATATTTTATCTACTTTTTTCACTTTTATAATCAGCTATCATTTATTATGACCAATGCAAAATATCCTATTGTATAGATCAGAAAAAGAAAATTTGTACGGAAAGAAGGTGGATTACTGGTTCCTTGGGCTAGAGGTGGTAATGAGATTAACTGTAAATGAGATAAGGGAACTTACTGGGGGTCGGTTCTAAAACTGATTTATGCTGATTGTTGCACCACTCATAAAGTTACTAAAAGTCATTGAATTGTTCTTTGAAATGGGTGCATTTGTGGCCGGCAAAATATAAAGCAATATAGCTGTTAAAAATTATCATTCAAAAATCCCACTCACTGTATGGATTAATATTTTTCACTTAGTCAATCATCTACTGTTGGATATTTCGGTCACTTCTAACTTTAACAATCTCAGGGTTATATATCCTTGCAATTAAATCTTTGCGCATCTCATAATTATTTTCTTAGGATAAAGCCCTAATATTTGAACTTATTTATTTAACTTAACACACACTTACATAGCACTTTCTCTGTACCAAGAAATATTCCCAATGCTTTATTAGTATTAATTTGTTATTATGCATGCACATTTTTAATAACTCCTCATGTTACACAAATTTTTACTTTCTGTTAAAAAAATGCAACGGTATAGAAGTGTATACAATAAAATAACTACAGATACCTCTTCATTTCCTATCCTGCTAATTACTCCTCTCCCAAAGAACAACCTTAAGAGGCATTTACAGTATTCTTCTGGACATTTTTTAATTAACTGCCTACATACAATACCTAGTTTTGGGTATGTTTTTAAAAACAAGTGGGATCACATTATTGGTTATATTTTGCACCTTCTTTATTGCTTGGCATTATATCTTGGAAAACATTACATATCCATTCAAAGAAATCTACTTAGTTCTTTTTAATCTTTGCGGAATATTCTAGGAGGTGAATGTACCCATTAATTGATATTCATATTGTTTCCAATTTTTCTGTATTATAAATAACGCTGTTGTGAACTTTCTTATGAATTCATCTTTGTGCACTTGGACAATACTTCTGCTGGACAGATTCCTAGAAGTGAAATTTTGGTTGAAGAAAATGTGCATTAAAAAATATTAATATCTACTGCCAACTTGTCCTCCAAAATTTCTCTACTGGTTTATACTTCCACTAACAGTCATCAGAGAATTCATTTACGTCTCCTCTTAGAACATTGGGTATTATTATTCTTTTACAATTTTGTCTGACAGATTAAATTAGCACTCATTATTGCATTAACTTACATTTATTTGATTACTAGTGATATTATAATAACTTCATAAATCCATATTTGTTGCTTATAATTTTCTTAATTTGTTGGTTATCTCTGTTTTTTAATATGGCCTATTTTTGCTTATCTTTTACTGGACATTATATTTTTTTACTGCTTAGTGAGCACTCTTTTTATTCTAAGCATAATAACCATCTTCCATTTTTGCAGATCATGAATCTTACTTGATAATTAGCAGTTTTCATCTATTTGATACAGTCCAATAGCCCTACAATATATGATTGCTTTGTCTAAAATAAATAGATATTATGACTCAGTAAACTTAGGCCTACTCCCTCTCACAGTATAAAGAAATTTTACAGCTATATCTGCCTATATAATCCTGTCAAGGTTATTTTTATAAGCAGGTTGACCTACATATCTTATCCTGCCTATTTGCTCCATTCATTTTTGTAACTCAGTGTTACTGTAGGAAGTCAGTTTGAGCTACCATTTGATCCAGCCATTCTTGAGTTTTAGCTATTAAGGTCATTGTAATTTCTCCAATTACTGAGCATAGGTATAAATGCAAGAAGCTATGCTGCATAGTAATTTAATCTTGGTATCAACACCTTGTTGCTAAAAAAACTTTATTATATCATAATCATTGTGTGAACAGAAAAATTCCTCTTAGGCTATTTTCTAATGAGAAACACATTAGTTTTTCTTTAAATTTAGAACAGTTTCACACTATTGCCTCCTATTATAGTAGCAGAATCCTTCCTTTCACCATCTCATTTATCTAGTTCTTTCTTTTTTGTAATTGCTGGTTCTTAAAGTAGTGGACATTTCATATAAATAGGCTCACACAATATGTGGCCTTTTATGTCTGTCTGCTTTCACTTAGCATACTGTTTTCAAGGTTCATTCATATTATTGCATGTATCAATACTCCATTCCTTTTTTGTCTTTTTTTCTTAAATTAATAGACTATTTTTTCCATATTATTATAGATTTTTACTGTCATTTAAACATATTGCTCAATATTTCTTTTTTTTTATAAACATATATTTTTATCCCCAGGGGTACAGGTCTGTGAATCACCAGGTTTACACACTTCACAGCACTCACCAAAGCACATACCCTCCCCAATGTCCATAATCCCACCCCCTTCTCCCAAACCCCCTCCCCCCAGCAACCTTCAGTTTGTTTTGTGAGATTAAGAGTCACTTATGGTTTGTAATAGACTATTTTTTAGAGCAGTTGAAGGGTCACCAAAAAGTTGAGTGGAAAGTACAGAGATTTCCCATAAACTTTCTTCCTTCCTCCAGCACACACAGTTTCCCTCAGAATTAACCTCTTACTTTAGTTTGATACGTTTGCTACAATTAGTGAGCCAATATTGGTATATTATTATTGATCAAAGTTTAAACTCTACATTAGAGTTCACTCTTTCTGTTTCATATTCTATGGGTTTTGACAAATGTATAATGACATATATTTACCATTATAGTGTAACAGAGAATTATTTCACTGACCTAAAAATTCTGTGTTCTGCCTATTCATCCCTTCCTCTGTCTCCCCAAACCTTTGGTATTGGTAGTCAGTGATCTTTTAATTGATTCCATAATTTTGTCTTTTCAGGAATGTCATATAGTCAGAATTATATAGTATGCAGTCTTTTCAGGTTGGCTTCTTCTGCTTAGCAATATCGACTTAAGGTGACTTCACGTCTTTTCATGGCTTGATAGCTTTTTATTTCTTTTTATCACTGAAAAATATTTCATTATATGGATGTACCACAGTTTGTTGACCCATTCACCTTCTGAAGGACATCTTGGTTTCTTCCAAGCTTTGGGACTGATGAATAAAGCTGCTATAAACATTCATGTGTAGGTTTTTATGTGGACATGTTTTCAGCTCATCCAGCTTAATACCCAGGAGTATGATTGTTGGATTGTATGGAAAAAAAATTTTAGTTTTGTAAGAAATTGACAAACTGTCTGCCAAAGTGGCTGTACGATTTTGCATTTCCACCAGCAATGAATAGAAGTTCCGGGTGCTTCACATCCTTCTCTGCAAATGCTGTTATCAGTGTCTTGTATTTTAAATATTCTTTTTTTTTTTTTTTTTTTTTTTTGAGAGAGAGAGAGAGTGCAAGTGAGCAGTGGGGAGGGGTAGAGGAAGAGAGGAAGAGAATTTTTAGTAGGATCCATGCCCAGCACAGAACCCAACATAGTGCTAGATCTCACAACCATGAATGAGATCAAGACTGGAGCTGAAATCAAGAGTTGGACGCTTAGAGTTGAGCCACCCAGGAACCCTGAATTTTAAACATTTTAATAGATATTTCATTATATCTCACTGTTGTTTAAATTTGCAGTTTCCTGATGACATAGGATGTTGAGCATCTTTTCATATGTTTATTTGCCCTATCTTCTTTAGTAAGATATCTGTTCAGCTCTTTTGTCATTTTTAAACCAAGTTGTTGCTTGGTTTGTTTTGGGAGTTCTTTATATGTTTTGGATACCTGTACTTTTTATGCTTTGCAGAGTTTCTCCCAGTCTGTGGTTTCATTACATGCTATTTTTGTTTAAAGCTTAACTAGATTTTTTACTTATTTGTTTCTCTTCTGATTCAGAGAGCTTTAGGATTAATCAAAAGATTTTAATACATTTCCTTATCTACTTCCAACCTTATTCTCAATATCAGTGTACCCAGGACAGTATCCTTTTGTCCAACCCCAAGGAAAAGGCCATGTTTTGTCTATGGAGGTAAGGTCTTTTCCCAGGGCTCTCATTTCTGTCATTTCCGTGGGATTTGGGGACCCTTTCTCTCTACCATCATTGTTTCTATCTTTTAATCTCCTGTGTCTGGATCATCCCTTCTCTCTCAAAGGTAAATGTCTTTTCTTTCATTTGGTATTGCTGTTTCCATCTACTTACCTTCAAGTCCTCACTGCTATCATCTGGCTTACAATCTTCAGTCTATAAAAATGGCTCACTGGAAGCTTGTTTATGATCTCCCAATCACCAGATCACAAAACCCTCAACTAATCTATGTCCTTGTTCTCTTTAAAGCCTGTGCCACTTAATCATCAGCTAGATATTAAAATTTTGGCTTCCATACACTATACACTGTTATTTCTTTTTGGCGTTTTTGACACCCGTATTCAAGTTATATTCCCAGATTCAGTCTTTGGTCTTCTAACCTCCTCTTTCCCCACTCTCCCTTTAAGGAATTATTTATTCTCGTAATATAAGAATCCTACAGGGGCACCTGGGTTTCTTAGTTGGTTGAGTGTCCGACTTTTGTCTCAGTTCCGGTAGTGATCTTAGGGTGGTGAGATGGAGCCCTACATTGGGCTCCATGCTCAGTGGGGAGTTTGTTTGAGCTTCTCTCTCCCTTTCCCTCTACTCCTCTCCTTTCTTTCTCTCTCTCAAATAAATAAATACTTTTTAAAAATCCTACAAAATAAAGCAGGTTGGCCATCCAAGAGCTAACCTTTGAGAAAGAGTCAGCTAGAAAAGACAGCAAATTTGGTAGGGTCAGATAGTTAAGCAGCCAAGAAACTTCCTTCTTTTGCTTACTTGCTTCTCCTGCCTCACTCCTAAATGTTGCTCCATCTCTAATTCCCTTTGGTTCTGAATTCAATCTCCCATGTCCCTAGCCACACTTCCTCTCAGCCACCCTCTGCGATATTTCAGATTTAGGTTTCAGAGTTTCTCATCCACCTAATCCACCAAGTTGAGCTCTAGGAACATTTGCTTCCTCTATCTCATGCTCTAATTTTGGCATTTCTGGTCCTAAATTGAAACTGACCCTGAATTCAACAATATTAACTAGGCAAGTGCAAAAGTCTCTTCTTTTTTATCTGTGTCTATAATAGTAACCTCAGAGATGATTCTCAAAGATGGCTCTCTGGTGCTAACCTTTTCTCTGTGCTCTAGCTCCACATCACCAGTTGCCTATAGGATATTTCAACTTAGAGGTCCATATATTACCTCAAACTAAGCATTCCAAACCCAAGTTGACCATTTCAATCCCCTTCTCCTCCTGAAGAAAGAGAGCTTCAAAAATCCTCTACAGGTGCCAAATGAACATTTAATGTTCTGTTTACTCAGTTCCAAACTCTCAAAGCCAACTTTGATTGTTGTCTGTACATTGGCATAAGCACATGATAGCAATTCAGTAGATTTTGAGGTCTCCATCCCATACCCTCGCCATCCCTCACTATCTCTAGATTACTGTAATGATAGTCAAGACATTCTTATCCCCAAAATGTGCCAAGAACTCATTAATCTTTGCTTTCCTATTCAGAAAAGTCATAAATTTAAACATAGCAACTGTCCCAATGTGCCCTGTTGTGACAATTAAAGAATGGAAGAATAAATATTATAAATGCCTTATACATATTGAAAACTGCTTTCTCAAACTACTATTGTGTGAGGCTGTTTCCACCAGATACAGTATTTTCAAAAAAATCTCATTAGAAACTCATCAGAAAGTATCTTGAATATTTAAGACTATGGCTTAGTATTTTATAGATGCTTATGGAAGATATGTAATAATCTCAGGAAAAATAGTGAGGAAATATAAAATTGCTATTCAGAAGAACACATGAGACCCAGAGGGGATTCTTCTACTTATAGATCTTTTTTTCATTTTCCAAAAATAATTTATCATCAAAATGCAATGCCAATGACATGGATAATAAACCACACTATTTTTTAATTTCCAGCAATATTCTCCAGTGGAGAAGAAACAGGGAAGGCTATGAAAAATACACTGAGAGCATTAATATTTAATTAATGTAATAGGACCGACCCTAAAATGAATATTATAAGTGTAAAAGCCTTGATCAAATCCGTAAGTTGTGCCTACACAAGTAAAACACTGAATTGGTACCTACTAAATTTAAGATATTTTTAATAGACAACCTCAAAGACAGAGCTTAAAGTTTAGCCTAAAAACACACAGAACTTTGTGAAGGGCTAATCATTTATAGGCATACCTCATTTTATTGTGCTTCACTTCACTGCACTTTGCAGATACTGTATTTTTTACAAATTGAAGATTTGTGGCAACCTGACATCCCACAAGTCTATCAGTACCATTGTTCCAAAAGCATTTGCTCACTTCATGTCTCTGTGTAAAATTTGGTAATTTTCTCAAAACTTCAACCATTTTCATCATTATTATATTTTTTATGTGATCATGATCAGTGATCTTTCTTGTTATTATTGTAATTACTGTAGGGTGCCACAAACCATGTCTGTATAAGACACAATGTTAATCAGTAAATGTGTGTCTGACTGCTCCACCAATCAAGCATTCCCCACTCTGTCTCCCTCTCCTTGGACCTCCCTATTTCCTGAGATACAACAATATTGATATTGTGCCAATTAATAACCCTTCAGTGGTCTCTAAGTATTCAAGTGAAAGGATGAGTTGCATATATCTCACTTTAAATAAAAAATTAGAAATTATAAAGCTCAGTAAGAGAAGGCATATTGAAAGTGAGATAGGTCAAAAGGTAGGTCTCCTGCATCAAGCATTTAGCTAGTTGTAAATACAAAGGAAAGTTCTTGAAGGAAATTAAAAGTGCTATTCCAGTGAACCTATGAATGATAAAAAAGCAAAACAGCCTTATTGCTGATATGGAGAAAGTTTTAGTGGTCAGGCTGGGAGATCCAACTGTCCACACGATCCCCTTAAGCCAAAGCCTAATTCGGAATGAAGCTATCACTCTTGGAGGCCATGAAGGCTGACAGAGGTGAGGAAACTGCAGAGGAAGAGTTGGAAGCTAGCAGAGTTGGTTCATGAGGTTTAAGGAAAGCAGCCATCTTCACAACATAAAAGTGCAAGGGGAAAGAAAGAGCAGGTGCTGATGTAGAAGCTGCTGCAAGTTCTCCAGAAGATCTAGCTAAGATCATTAATGAAGGCGGCTACACTTAAACAGCAGATTTTCAATGTAGATGAAAACAGCCTTCTATTGGAAGAAGATGCCATCTAGGACTTCCATAGCCAGAGAAGAGAAGTCAAAGTCTGGTTTCAAAGCTTCAAAGGACAGGCTGACTCTCTTGCTAGGGGCTAATGCAGCTGGTGATTTTAAGTTGAGGTTAATGCTCACTGACCATTCCAAAAATCCTAAGGCCCTTAAGAATTATGCATAATCTACCCCGCCTGTGCTCTATCAGTGGAGTAACAAAGCCTGGATGACAGCACATCTGTTTACAACATGGTTTACTAAATATTTTAAGCCCACTATTGGGACATGCTGCTCAGAAAAAAAATTCTTTTGAAAATATTACTGCTCATTAACAGTGCACCTGGTCATACAAATGCTTTTGTGGAGAGGGACAATGGAATTAATGTTGTTTTCATATTTGCTAACACAACATCCATTCTGAAGCCCATGAATCAAGGAGTCATTTCAAATTTCAAGTCATGTTATTTAAGAAATATATGGCATAAGGCCAGAAGCTGTCTTAAGTAGTTATTCCTTTGATGGATCTGGGCAAAGTAAATTAAGAACACTCTGGAAAGAATTTATCATTCTAGATGTTGTTAAGAACATCTGTGATTCATAGGAAGAGTTCAAAATATCAACATTAAGAGGAGTTTGAAAGAAGTTGATTCCAGCCCTCATGAATGACTTTGGGGTTCAAGACTTCAGTGGAGGAAGTAGCTGCCAAAAATGTAATGGAAATAGCAACAGAACTAGAATTAGAAGTGGAGCCTGAGTATGTGACTGAATTGCTACAATCTCATGATAAAATTTGTATGGATGATGAGTTCCTTTTTTTTTTTTTAAGATAGATTTATTTATTTATTTATTTATTTATTTGATAGAGAGCGAGCGAGCACAGGCACTCAAGTTGGGGGATTGAAAGAGAGAGAATCCTCAAGCAGACTCCCCACTGAGTGTGGAACCTGACTCGGAGCTCTTGATCCAATGACACTGAGATCATGACCTGAGTAGAAATGAAGAGTTGGCTGCCCAACCAACTGAGCCACACAGGCACTTGGAGAAATTGCTTCCTATGGATGAGCCAAAAGAATGGTTTGTTGAGATGGAATCTATTCCTGGTGAAGATGCTGTGAAGATTGTTGGAATGACAACAAAGGATTTAGATAGAATATACATAAACTTAGCTGATAATGGAACATCGATTGGAGTATTGCCTCCAATTTTGAAAGAAACTCTACTGTGGGTAAAATGCTATCAAATAGCATCACATGCTACAGAGAAATCATTTGTGAAAAGAGGCAACCGATGCAGCAAACTTCACTGCTGTCTTATTTTTTAAAATTGCCAGCCACCCCAACCTTCAGCACCCTGATTAGTTAGCGCCATCAACATGGAGGCAAGACTCTCCACTAGCAAAAAGATTAGGATTTTCTATAAGCTCAGATGATGTTTACCATTTTTTTAAGAATTAAAGTATTTGTTAATTAAGGTATGCACATTGTTTTTTTAGATATATTGAATATTTAATAGTCTATGATCAGGTATAAACACAACTCTTATATGCACCGAGAAACCAAAACATTCATTTGGTTTGCTTTATTGCAATATTCACCTTACTGAAGTAGTCTAGAACTGAACCCACAGTATCTCTGAAGTTTACTTGTATTACCAGTGTTGGGTAGCAATCCAAAGAGGTGAGGGAAAGCTTTCGGTGGGGTTCATCTGTAATTCAGCAAGGTTTCTCATTACTTATCTTGGAACACTCTAGCTAACAGTCTAGGAAGCTATCTTCAGAGCCAAACTGCTTTATTTTTCCAATCCATTTTTCATTCTTCATCCAGATTTAGTCTGTCGGCAATATGGTCTCATCAATTGCTTTAGGTGTTGTTCCTTTTCATAGTTCAAATATTTATTTTAAGGGCTAAATTACATATACAGTAAGCAGAAAGAATAAAAATACAAGCCCAAATAAAGCAGAAGGCAGGAATTAATAAAAATAAAGGCTGAAAATAATAAATAAGAAAACAACCAGTAAAACTCATAAATTATTCCAGAAACTGTGCTTATAGAGAAAATCAGTAAGGCAAATAAATCACTAGGTAGTTTAATCAGGGGGAAACCCCACAAATACACTAAAACAGAATTGATAAAAAATATAATCACAGCTACAAAAAAATTAAAAAAAAATAGTTATAACAGACTTCTTTGCACAACCCTAAGCTTATATATTTGAAAATCTGATGGTGCATTTTAAGGAAAATATAAATTAACAAAATTGAATCAATAAGAATGAGTCAATCTGAATAAACAAATCACCATAGAAATAAATAATAAGGAGAGTTATAATAGTATCGGTCTCAGAAAAGGTGCAAAACTTTCAAAAAACAAGGTAATTACTATGCTATTCAAACTATACTAAAGTCCAGAGAAAGGTGGAAAACCCTCAAATACTTTTTGAAGGCACAGTAATTATGATAGCACTTCCTAACAAAAATAGCACAAAAATTAAACCCATAAAACAAGTCCCCTATGAAACTAAGTGAGAAAGGTCCTAAATAAAAATATTAGAACATCAAGTATATATATATATTATATATATATAATATATATATATCCCATATATATATATGAGAAAATTGAATTTACCCAAAGATAAAAAAATGGACATGACCGAATTTCTATTCACTGAACTAATGTTTCAATATTGCAAAATCCATTATTACAAACTTTCATATTAACTTGTAAAGGAAAAGATATGATCACCTTAATATTCTGGAAAGTCATTAGATAAAATCTACTACCTATTGCCTAGGAAATTTTTAATAAGCTAAAATGCTATTAAATGAAGGGACTTAATATTAAAAAGAGATCAATTTTTCCCTCTAAATTACTCTATAAATTTTATTCTAGTGGAAATTAAAATGATACATTTGGAATTTGAAAAAAAATATAATTCTAAGTTCAAATGAAATGAGAAATATACAACACTAACCAACACTGAAAGGAATAAGAGAAATAAGTAAGTAAAGCTATGATGGCTAAGATAGAATAGCACCAGGGACATAATAATTCCACAACATAATGGAACAGAGATCCAGAACCAGAATGTGTAACAAATGTGGCATTTCAGATCAATGGGAAAAGATGGTTTAATCAACAAATCACATTGGGAAAAATATTTCACTCTTTGGGGAAAAAAAAAAAACCTTAAAATTAGAAGAACTTTTTAAAAAAATTCCAGAGAGATTAATGATAAGCTAAATAATATAACTACAGAAGTCATGGAGGAAATATAAATACTTATCTACATAGACCTTAATTGTGAAAGTCTTTTCCAATCCTACCACCAAATGTTAAAATTGTATGAGAGATTTTGGCTATATTTGAAAGTGAAAACATTTGTGTCTCAAGATATAAATTAATACTAAAAGGCAAAATGAACTGGGAAAAATGATCTGCAAAGTTTACGATAATTGTAAATACCCTAAATAGGAAAAGAATATTCTCAAAGCAATCATAAAAAAAAAAAAACCTCATAAAAACTATCCCCAAACCCCCACAAATAACTAAAAAATATATAAAAAATGTTTAATATACTAATTGTCAAGTAAACTAAGATAACAATTAATTGTCACATTTTTCCTATTAGATTGACAAATATCACAATTAAAACTAATATCCAAGACTAATAATAATGTGGGAAAGAGACATCTCTTTAAGGAGCATTGGTGTCACATTTCTGAAGAACAGTTTTGCCAAATGTATCAAGGGCTTTGTCTTTGTCTTTACAAGGCCCTTTGCCTTTACAATTCCATTCCTAGAAATTTATTTTAAGAAAATAACCTGACAGGTTTACTCAAATGTGCTTGTGTCTTACCAGGGGCAAATTCACATTTTATAAGTCCTGAAATGTATACTTTGGGAAGGGAGCTCTTTAAGAAAAAAATACAAGGGGTGCTTGGGTGCTTCAGTGGGTTAAGCATGGGACTCTTGATCTCAGCTCAGGCCTTGATCTTAGGGTCCTGAGCTCAGGGCCCACTTTAGGCCCCAAGCTGGGTGTGCAGCCTATATGCATGCATACATATATACATACATACATAGAAAAAAATACAAAATTGTGAAAACAAAATTAGGGATGCCTGGGTGTCTTGGTCAGTTAAAACATCTGTCTTCAGCTCTGGTCATGATCCCAGGGCCCTGGAATCAAGCCCTGGTCAGGCTTACTGATCAGTGCGGAGTCTGTTTTTCCCTTTCCCTCTGCCCCTCCCTCCACTCATGCTTGTGCTCTCTCAAAATAAATGAATAAAATCTTTATTTAAAAAGTAAAGGAAATTGGTTATAAAATGAATATTTATTTAGAATGAGGAAAAAAATCATGATATATTACAAATTTTTAAAACTTGACAAATACCACAAACATTACAGCATCTCCCAAAACAGCATATTTATATTAATTTTCCTAAATTTTTGACAGTATGCTTTTTGATTGCTTCTGCATATGATAACAATTTTTAATATTACTTTTCTATAGACACATAGAAAAACAGTTGTCTTCTTTAGCATGAGCAATCGATATTTGTTCTGTATTATTGATGGTTAAAATGCATAATACAATTAACTTCAACCAGAGATTTATTCTTATTTGCAATGTTAGTACAGATTTGTGTCCTACAAATGCAGAAATTCTGATCAATTCTATGTTGCATAACTCTCACATAACAGTAAGCAAGCAAGCAAGCAAGAAAGCCAGGCAGCCAGCCTGGTGTGTTTATTATTGTAAATGCTCCATTAATGAATATGCTTTTGACAGGAGAGAACTTGGCTTTACCTGGACATCTCTAAAAGCCAAATTTTCCATACACTAGCTTTTGTCCCCATATACTTCAAGCTGTATTTCTCCTCCACTGTGCATACTTCTAAGGCTATGTACTATAGAAAACATTCATATTCCTGTGTGTCCTCTAGCCCTGAACCTTTGTGCCAAGATGCTGGGTGAGCAGGGATAGTGAGTAAAAGAGTATTCAGAAAAGCCATTCTTGCAACATAAGCCTTGCAACAACTTAACTCTATACAAAAGGCAATGAAAATCATATAAATGTATCTTACTAAACTCAAACTAAATGCATCCTCAACCTGACTTCTTCCCCATGTCCCCAAAATGTGGCCCCCTCCAGGAACACTTGATAAATGGGGAAGCATGACAGATAGGATGTTGGAATGGAAAAAGAAAGTTGTCTCAAGTGAGTACCATTGAAATATTTTATAGTTGCTAATCTTAAAAGACTTTGTTCATTCCCATTTTTTTCCGCCATCTGACCATTACTTGTTAGAGTTCCTCAAGGCTTGATCCCAGGACTTCCTATCCTACTCACTTCTTTCTAGGAAATCTTATCTGCAAAGCTAAGTTAAATTACTATCTACTTGCTTATGACCTCCAAATTTGTATTCCTAATCCAGAGTTTAAGTTCTAAATCCAACTGCTTACTCACTATTTTCACTTAGATATCTCAAAAGCATGTTAAATGCCTTATCCAAGATAGAAGTAACAATTGACCACCCTCAACAACATTCTCTTTTGAGAAGAATGTAGTATCCTAGCAAAGCACCTCCTCTCAAACAAGGGTTAAATACAAAAGCCTAAGCCCCATACTAAACACATCACCAAGTCTTGATTTTACCAGTTATCTCTCAACATTGTCTGTTTGCCTTCATCATCCCCTCACTTCCCACTGCCTCACCTTCACCCCAATCCAAGCTACACGCCAGGCTCTTCCATGTTTTCCTACTTCCTAGAGGACCTGGCAATTAAAGCCCTTCAGAATCGGGCCCCTGCATATTTTTCAAGACTCATCTTCCAACACTCTTCTCTTTCTACATTCCTTGTATGCTAGCCACAGGAGGTTACTCATTCTTGTGCATAAAAAGTTTTATACTTGTCTTTTCCCATCATTATTCCCTCATTCTAGAATTTTCTTGTCCACTCTGTTCATCTTTTAAACTCTATTTATTTTAGAAGGCTGAGTTCAAAGATCATCTTGATGA
The DNA here is from genome assembly GCF_022355385.1 of Mustela nigripes. NCBI lineage: Eukaryota > Metazoa > Chordata > Mammalia > Carnivora > Mustelidae > Mustela > Mustela nigripes. The sequence continues at coordinate 72,555,603 of NC_081559.1, forward strand.
CATCTTCCCGGACCTTTCCTTTTGCCCTCCTATTTTCTGCCACACTTTCCACTCCACCAAATAAATACCCAGCACCCTATCATGCTTTTATAGCTCTTTGTACATAGCACTAGTACAGCAGTTTTATATTATAGTTCATTTGTACCAGTATCTATAACCTTGGATAGATTATGAACTGCTCAAGGGCAGAGACAATGGCTTACTCATCTTTTTCCCTTTTGCCACTTGACACAGGGCCTAGGTACTAGGTAGGACCTCAATATATGTTTCCACAGCATACCTTCAATACTTTCTGTTACAAGTGAAAAAGATTCCAACTGATCTGTCATAAGCAGAGATAAGAAATATATTTGTTCATGTAATAAAAATTACAGGGGTAGAACTAGCTCCGGCAGGTGCTGCATTAAACCTCAAATGAGGTCGTAAAATGCTGTCCCTATTCACTTCTTATCTCCACTCTCCTTTATGTGGGCTTTATTCTCAAGCAGCATAGTAGCTCTAGACCATCATTTAAGATGAAACTTAGCAGTATAGGGGGAGTTTCTTTTCCCTGATAGCGTGCACAAAAATGCTAGACTAGCCCTCATTTACCTAACTGGATTACATGATCATTGCTGAACCAATCCTTGAGGCCAAAGAAAACCAAACACCTAATAGGCACAATCTGAGCCATATACCCATCTCTGAGCTTGGGGTAGAAACAAAGACCAGGAATAGGATAGCTCTCTAGAGGAAAATCAAAGCTCCTATTACCAAGATGCTGTGAGCTCAAAATAACAAATGTACACAAGTAGTTTAAGATTGGGAAAATTATCATTAACTTTCCTTTCAGACAAAATTCTCAGTGTTACCTCACTTATTTGAAATTTCATAAAATTTGAAATCTATCCCTAAAAAAGAGTCTTCAGTTCTTAAGAGCATCCTGTTGGTGTTTCTGAACATCTTGCATAACACCTAGCACATGGCACCTGGCACATGTGTGCTAGGACATATATGTTAAATAAATAAAAGAATGATTTGAAAAAAAAAACCACAGCCTGTCAAATAATATCTAAAAAAGCATATAGAATATGTCATACATAAATGCACACATTGACCAGGACAAGAAACACAGAGAGCTGCTTTACCCTAAAGTAATTTATTATTTAACAAGTGACCGAGGCGCCTGGGAGTCTCAGTTGGTTAAGCCTTGGCCTTCGGCTCAGGTCATGATCTCACAGTCCTGGGATCGAGCCCAGCATCAGACTCTCTCTTTGGCAGGGAGTCCGCTTCTCCCTCTCTCTCTCTGCCTGCCTCTCTGCCTACTTGTGATCTCTCTCTCTCTGTGTCAAATAAATAATTTTTTTTTTTTTTAAAAAGTGACCAAGTGAAACAGAACTTGTATTTGCTTAAAGAAAAACTGTGCATACCCCACCATCTTCTCTTTCTTTTCCTTTCCTTTAAAAGAAAAGTTCAGAATATGGGCCATCGGTTTAAATTCTTGTCCTCACTTACTAAAATCAACTGTTAAATGATCATGTATGAACCCAAATTGGAGTTTGGATTTATATCTATATGTTAAAACATCCTTGACCAAATCAGACCCTGGTTCAAGCTGACATTGCAGAAATGCTGACTACCAAGTAGAGTTCTGCCTGAACTAAAAGCAATGTTACTACTTGTTTTGATCTTAAAGGGCAGAACTTTCCCTTACAAATATATCTAGCAGACCTACTCTAGGTATTGATTTCATGACTGCTCTAATGACCACGAAACTTAGATGTGGCTGTCAACTCAAGGAATTTATAAGATCCAATGTCAAATCCATAGATAGAGAGTAAACTCCATGATGACAGAGTCATTATTTTATTCATTTCCCTGTTCCTGTGAAACAGGACACAAGGTCTTTCACAAAACTTTCTCAAGGGGTGTCTGGGTGGCTCAGGAGGTTAAGCCTCTACCTTCAGCTCAGGTTATGATCTCAGGGTCCTGGGATTGAGCCCTGCATCAGGCTCTCTGCTCAGCAGGGAGCCTGCTTCCCCCTCTCTCTCTGCCTGCTGTCTTCCTACTTGTGATCTCTCTCTGTCAAATAAATAAATCTTTAAAAAAATTTTTTCTCAAGAAATACTTCATGAATTGATGTAAGCACACATACACATATATTTTTATGGTTTAATGTGTTTCCTCATGTTTCATCTGCTGTCAACCTTCCTTTTAGGGACATTTCATTACCAAGAAAGGATAGAATGCCAGTCTTCTCATGACACCCAACAAGCAGGAAGCTTAAGGAGACAAAGGTGTGTTGGAGGGGATGAAGAACCAACTTTTGGATCACATCAACTTTTCTTGCTTTGAGAAAGAACAGGGGAGAGCAAAAATCCTCTCCAAATCTCTATCAATATACAAAGTTAATGAAGATAATAGGAACCAAAAGAAACAAATAATTTTTATCACTGGAAGCATTATTTGTGTGAATTATATGTTAAACAGCACTAATTTCATTTTTGTTTACACAGTGTACACAGCCTTAATAAATAGCTTCAAGCTAACTTCAGAAGTGTCTTTTTCATTTTCTAGGGTGGAAAAAGAATGCTCGATTTATCACCTGTATTGCTACTAAATATTTTTTAAAAGTTAAAAGGAACTCAAACATTCTTTTCTTCTTGGTTTCATGATAGTTTAGGGAAAAATTTGTAGCAAAATATTAACTTCATATTTTCTTGTTAGAAACCATCTTATAGTCTAAGAAGCAGACTGTATGTCTAAGAGAATCAATTTAAGGTTTCAATAAAGGCAACATTTGACTCATTGATATATGATTTAATATTTCCTCTGTGTTTGCATTATAATTCAGTGGATACAACCCCAATAATCAGGTAGGAACGTAAGGTGCTGAGCGTGAACAACTTCAGACAGTAAAATATAGAACCTATGAAATAGGAGACAGGGCAACTTTTAGCTTTTGAGATTTGAACAATTTGAAGAAAAGTACTGGCATTCAGAAATATTCCAAAGGGGAGTTGAAAATTTCAAAGTATTCCATATCTACCCATTGATTTTTTTTTTGAAGTCCATGATGTACCGGGGATAACATCTTGTTCATTATTTACCAGTTCTCCTTTAGAGCTTTTTCCTCTACCAGTCTACCTGCCTTCACACATTTTTGGACCTTTCTTCTCAGAACTCCTGCCCACTATGAGGAAATAATGGACTGGAACTTTCTGATAATTTTTTTATTCCAAGTCTGCAAGTCCTAATCAGCTTTTACCTGCACCACCAGAAAAATCTCTTCACGGATTTAAGTCTCTCCACTGTTTCCCCTTCTCTCTACCACCGTTTATTCTCCAGATCTGATCATGAACTCTCCTGTTTCAGTGACCTCAGTGGCTCCCTAGTACTCCCAGGTCAGAGTACTCCTGGCCATTAGGCTGGACCCAACATCCACATATCATATTCTCACCTCCTCCTGGCCCCTTATACAACTGACCCTGATCTACACCTATGAAATACAAAGCCAAGCAGTATCTCTCTTCCTGCTAACAATCTTTCAAAAGGCATGATAGTTAATGGAACTGGTCAAGCCATCCTTTGCATCTGATACATTTTCTCTTTCTCATTTATATGCATAATAGAAAATTTTGCCTTAATGTAGAAACTGTCACTTCTGATATTTAAGTCAAATTAGCAAATATTTCTTAAATATCCAATCTTCAGTATTGATTGTGTTCAGTGAAAATGTGAAGAGGATGAAAATGTGCCTCTTAACTGTTGAAATTGTAGACTAGAACAAAATCCTCCAGGATACCAAACTGTTGGCTCACACTGGCAAAGGTAAAACAGCTCTATAGGTGGCTAGTAAGTAATAAAAGCATAGAGGGGTGCCTGGCTGATTCAGTAGGTAGAGCATGCAACTTTTGAACTCCGGGTTGTAAGTTCAAGTCCTATGTTGGGTGTAGAGGTTGCTTAAAAATAAAATCTTAAAAAAAATCATTAATACTTACTTGTTTAGACAGATGAGTTCTAGAAAAACACATTTTCCATATTCTAATAAGTCTTTGCTGATAACATATCAGATTATTGGTAAATTGGGACAAGAAAATAACTATTTCAATATTTCAACCTTCGTCTTTCCACCTTTGAAAGAGAAATACTAATAGTAACTAATTTCCTAAAGTAAAGGAATAACTTAAAGCTCTGAAGTTATAATTTAAAGTGCTACAATGCCAGGTTCATCATATATTATTATGGTGGATTTTAAAAGAATGTACGAACTGTTACCATATGACCCAGCAATAACACTCCTAGGTATCTGCTCAAATTAAATGAAAATATGTCCTCACAAAAACCTGCATATGGATGTTTATGGTAGCCTTATTCATAACTGCCAAAACTTGGAAGCAACCAAGAAGTCCTTCAAAAAGTGAATGGATATGCAAACTGTGGTATATCCAGACATTCAAATATTCAAGTATTTATTCCGTGATAAAAAGAAATGAAAAAATCAGACCCTGAGAAGACATGGAGAAAATTTATATGCACATGACTAAGTGAAAGAAGTCTTTCAACTACACGGCATTCTAGAAAAGATAAGACTATGGAAATAGTAAAAAGATCAATGGTTGCCAGGAGTCTGGGGGAAGGAGAGATGAAAAGGTGGACCACAGGGGTTTTTAGGGCAGTAAAACTATTCTGTTGAATGCTACAAGGGTAGAAACATGCCACTGTACATTTGTTAAAACCCATAGAATGGATGACACCAAAAGTGAACCATGCTGTAAACTATAGACTCTAGGTGAAATGGCATGCCAATATATGTTTATCAGTTATAACCAATGTACTCTTCTGGTGATGGATGTTGACAATGGGGATAATGCATGTGTGGGGACAGGGGTATGTGGGAACTCCTTGTACTTTCCACTCAGTTTTGCTGTGAAATGAAAACTGCTCTAAAAACTAAACCTGATTGATTTTTTTTGTAAGAACATAAGACACTAATTCAACTTAATAAAAAAAAAGAAAAGAAAAAAGTAAAAGAACATAAGTTAGAGGAAATACCATTTAGCAAATCTCATCTAATGAATACTTACAAAGCTACCTGACAATCACTTGACAGAATGTCAAGATTTTATTTTCTGTGATTCTAAGAATAAATTGTAGAAAATGATAATATAGGTTCAATATCTTGAGTTCCTGCACAAGTTCTGATCCCAACTGAAACTGAAGAATTAACTTTGTTCCAAGTAACAGAATAATCTAATAAAAAAAAAAAAAAAAAGGGAAGTGGGTCGGGGGTAGGGGCAGCTGGGTGAGTCAGTCACTTGAGCGTCTAACTCTTCATTTCAGCTTTGGTCACAATCTCCGAGTTGTGAGATTGAGTCCTGCATCATCAGGCTTCACACTCAGAGTGGAGCCTGCTTAAGATTCTCAATCTCCCTCTCCCTTTGCCACTTTCCCCAACTCCTCTCAAAAAAAGCAAATAACAGAATCATCTAGAAATAACCTTGAAGTTATGTTTTCAATTTTTATGTTTCTCAAAATAAAGGCATTTGAGAACTTCGAACACCTAAGCTGTGTTCCTTTAGGTCAAGGTGGAGGGAAGAATAGAAAAAAAAAAAAATGCCTACAGCAAATGAATCTTTTTATCTTCAGGATATTTGTTGGCATTTTCAAGGAAATCTGACCCACCTGTCTTCTCTGTCTCTCTCCAAGAGCAGTGAGTCCCAGCCCACAAGTCTCAGCTAGTCTCTGCTTTCCTGCTCACCCTCCATGAGGCATCCACATTCTCTGTGATTTGGAGACCATATTTGGAGAGACCATTCTTTAGTTCTCTGAGACTCTTGAGCATAACGTTCAGGAACACTGATTAGAGGTCAGTAAGATCAAAAATAAAATGGATACTTTGTAACTGCCATTAACCTTGAGAAATGAAGACTGCTATACTTTTAAATAACCTTATGTTAGAACTGAATTTCAAAGATGGCATGAGTATTTTAAATCCTGCTAGGATGAACTTGAAGCTTCATCTATACAAGGACAAGACTTGCTTCAGTTCATAATTCCCATGAGCAGCTTCTGCGGTTTGCCTTCTCTTTAACATATGTATGCTTGAAGCTCTTGGGTTTCTTTTACATTTAATTTCAATTAAATTACTTCAGGAGTTTGTATGTGGGTGGATGTGGGGGTGTGGGGAGAGAGAGTTAATTTTGTAGTTGAATAAATTCCGTTTAGAATTTTATAAAGCTTCCCCCCATTTCACATCAAACTTTTAGCACAGAAACCACAGTATACAGCGTTGCTTTTCCTCCAACCTGTTTTTCTGTGGGAATCTAAAGACAGCAATAAAATTTGTAAGTAGGTAATTGCTATTTGAACAATAATCTCACTTTTGTACAAGTTATTTACTTAATAAACCAAAGTTCTAGGATAAATATGAGTATAATCAACAAAATACACTCTCTGACAAGAAATAGGAATGAATCACCTTTTTCAAGTTTGATAGAATAAGAGTGGGTTGTTCACTTTGTCAGTCTATGTATGTGGTTTGGCAGTTAATACTTTAGATTTCTCTTTGCTCAATTTGAGGCTTATTCTTTGAGGCTTAAATTGATCAATTAATTATGTGCAATTCAATAGCTATCTCACAAAATTATTATATATTTGTGCCACTAGTCATAAAATGACTAGCGTTTCTGAAGCTAATTTTTCTGATAAATGTATTAGAGGCAAATGTGCTGTTTGAACAAGTTCCTCAGTGCATGCAGTAGACAACTCATATATGCTTATAGAGTGAAAGGTTTGCATCCAAGAAGGCAAGCTTGTACTAGCAGCAGCACAATGCCTACCTTGCAGGTAAACAACAGCCATATTCGATACCTGGATAAGTAGTCAATAAACTAGAGCCAAATCAGGAAAGACAACATAGTTCTGGCATGAGTCCCAGTCTCCATCCTAGGGAAGCCCAGGTCGAAGGCAGAAGTGACAATCGGTTAAAAGTAGAATACTGAATAACTACCATGTTCTGGGGCCCAACTCTTCCTTTACCTGGAAATGAGATGCAGAGAAAAGTAGAAAGGGTAGGAAATCTCATTCCACAAGTATTCACAGGGTAGCTTTTCCATGCACATTGACTAATTCAAGGTCCAGAATCTGGGAAGTCTGAGTAAATCACAAATGTTGGTCCCTCTGTTACTTGCCCTAAATGTGAAGGAGGATCAATGAACCAACTGGGACCTTGTAAGGATCCACAGAGGTTTGGATTCTTAACTGGTCTGTGAAACTAGACTGAAAATGTTCCAGAACTTGCACATCAAAGAGACTCCTGCACTGTGGCTTCATAGCCAGCTTACCTCCCCTTGGGACTCATAATCAGCCATGGGCTAATCCACTGATTCCCATGCTCTTCACCAAGAACAGCTTTTGTTTTTATTTCCTGTCATCTTTTTCTCTCTCTTTTTAAAAAAGATTTTATTTATTTATTTATCAGAATGAGAGAGAGAAAGAAAGAGTGCACAATCAGGAGGAGTGGCAGGCTGAGGGAAATGCAAGACCCGATCCCAGGATCCTGGGATCATGACCTGAGCTGAAGGCAGATGCTTCAGTGACTGAGCCACCAAGGCATCCCAAATCATCTTTTTCTGAATTTGGCATTATTAATAATGATTTGTTTCTCACTGTTTAATTCATCAGATACATATTGGAAGTGTGAATCAGGTCTTCTGCTAAGAATATTGATAAAACTTCCACCAAAAGACATTTAAAAACCTTGTTTTATTTAACCTGGTTAATTTAATCTGGTTAATTGAGCATGTTGTCTCTGTTAGTCTATTTGCATTACTTAAATTATTCATGGATCCCACCTCTTACCAACCAATTCCCACTGCCCCAACTCTTACTACTACCACTTACTTCTTATACAGCTGGGGGCAGGAGTCCCTGTGTTGGGAATCATTGGGCTAGAATAGCTACAAATTTGTTTAGGTCCAGAAAAATTACAATAGCTCAGCTATGGTGAACACTACTATGAGACATCATTTTACTGTGTTGATCTAGGTATGGTATTTTCAAGGGAGTGTTTTTGCTTTTGGTGCAAGGACTGATCACCTCAACCTGGCATCTAAGCCCATGGCAAGTTCCAGTTTGCATGTGTTCACAGACATGACATAACAAATCAATAGCCTATACCCAAGAGACCTCAGGAACCAGCTGTTTCTCCACTCCTTCCACACTCAAAGTTGAGCCCCTGCCTCATCCCTTCCAGCTTGAGTCAAGTCCTTGACCTAGGGGAAGGGGCAACCAGAGGCAGATGTGTGCATGTGCATGGTGTGGGGGATACTGTTGCTCAGAAGCCTGTTGATGGAATGAGCTTCAGATGTAAAGTCAGATGATCTGGGTTTGAGTTCTGGTTCTGACCATAACACCTCACATAAATGTGACATTTAGTAAGACAATTGACATTGGCTTGGGGAATAATAAGGATCTCATTCCCATCTCCCTAATCTCAAGCAGATGTCAGAAAGACCAAAACACCTAATTAGCTATCAATCTGCTCCATTTTGTATCTTGGAATATAAAATCACTTGTCAACACATGCTGTATTACCTTTATATAATTTCCCTTTATTTTTTCCGTAGCACTCTTTGGGCAATTCTGTTTCTTCTGTGATATCTATGTACATATCTTAACCTGTCATTGTAAGGAACCACAGCAAAAGATGGGTGGGATGTCATTTGAGGAGTGTGAAGTATTAACAGAAAAAAAAATGCAAGTGGACATTTTCCTAGGCAGACTGAAGTTTGAAAAATATTAGTGAGTCTTGAGCCATAATAAAGAATATCCTTTTACTGTTTTTTTTTTTCCCTCCTTGCGCTCCCAGAACACACTGCTCATGTTTTCTATGCCTGGTCTATTTTGAGCTTGGTTGTATTTTGGCATTTGTGTGACAATGTCAGAGCCACAGCTTGTCATTTCACATTCTGCTAGTGGCACTTGGATCTATTTTTCATTCTGTTTCTAGAAAAAACTGTCACTCTACTTCCATGGTTTGAAACCATGGACAGAAAGCCACCTCCATGCCTTTCGTGTGATTTCAACAGAGCTTTTGGTAACTCCTTCATCACTGAGCTACTGCTCACAGATCTCCCCTACTGTGAAAACATGTTGAGAAGGACTCGTTCCCGAAGTTGATCTGTCTCAAATGCTCTCCCATGGGTAGGTGAATATCAGAAAAGTGCCCTGGACTGAAAATTTACTAATTTATTCCCAGGGTTTTAAAAAATTAAGGAAAACCATTTTTTTCTTTTTTTAATTTTAAATTCAATTAGCTAACATATAGTACATATTAGCTTCAGATAGAGAGTGCAATAATTCATTAGTTTTCCATAACACCGAGTGTTCACCACATCACATGCCCTCCTTAATCCCATCACCCCATAACCCCCATCTCCTCACCAACCTCCCATCCAGCAAACCTCAGTTTGTTTCCAATAGTTAAGAGTCTCTCATGGTTTCTCTCCCTCTCTGATCACTTTCCATTTAGTTTTCCTTCCCTTCCCCTCTGATCCTCTGCCTTGTTTCTTATATTCCATGTATGAGTGAAACTATATGATAATTTTCTTTCTCTGGCTGACTTATTTTGGTCAGCATAATACCCTCCAGTTCCATCCATGTTGATGTATTTGGTAAGTATTCATTCTTTCTAATGGCTGAGTAGTATTTCATTGTGTGTGTGTATGTGTGTGTATATATATATATATATATATTTATATTTATAAAATGTGGCAAAGAAAATGTGGCATATATATGCACCACATTTTCTTTATCCATTTATCTGTCAATGGACATCTGGTCTCTTTCCACAGTTTGACTATTGTGGACTTTGCTGCTATGAACATTAGGGTGCATGTGCCCCTTTGGATCAATGTAATGATCTGAAGGAATACCTTTATTAAATTGTTTTGTATTTTGAATACCTCTCTGATATTCCTAGGAGTTGTAATTTTCTGAGAATTTGGACTGACTGCTACAGGGACTGTTAGAAATAATTGCCATGTCCCAAAAATATTTGTGAAGTGTCTCTTTACACATTTCTACAGAGGAAAGAAAGCTGTGAATGCCTTGACAGTACTCTAATTGGAGTGAATATACCTCACATTTGGCTTGGGAGATCTGGCTTATGCTTCTTGACCCACTTCCTCTGATTTGCAGAAGTAGCCTGATTTGTATGAAAAGTTATATAGCCACTCTATCTTCTAGGCACTTGTTTATATAAGTTTATATAAGTCACCCCAAGGAAGACATAAAAGACAAATAATTGATTAAACACAGAATTTAATAATAAAGTAAAAGCTTCACTGACAAGAAGGTGTGACTCTTTATAAAATTTACCTACAAAAATGATCTAAAGTTTCTTTACATCTTTTCTTTCTAAAAAGTTGCAATGGAGCAAGCAAAAAAACACCTAAACTTTGCCTTGAGTTCCAAGATGAAGAGAAGATCCTGTATAGCCCAGACAGGAAGCAGATTTGCCTCTCATCCAATAGAAGGGGTATGTCCAGGAAATATAGTGAGAAGTACAGATTTTTTTTTTTTCCTGAAAAGCATGCCAACCACCCAAATGACTTTAACACTTTAGGACTTTAGCACAATCACTAGGACGTTAGTATAATCACTAGGGAAATGAAAAAGAGGAAAGTACATTTATGAAGACAGGCAACAATTACTAACTGTTAGCATTCACAACCTTTTTCTTTAGCCTGCAACCATGGGGGGAGATAGAAGAGAAGGAGTGACTAGAAGAGGTTGGGAAAACTTAGAGTGGAAAGGAAGAAAAATCACTACTATAATGAAAGGAAGGGAAGAGGAAGTTTGGAGGGGAGGAGTGAAGAGTAACAGGAGCTGAGTTTGGAGCTGTTTAAAGTGTGGGAGAGAGCGTTTCGGGAAGATGGCGCTGAAAATGCCTGTGAAAGCAGGAACAGAAATCCAAGTTAAAAGTGCCCTTTAAACAAAGGGAAGACATCATTGCACATAGGAATTCCAAAGCAAGGAAGCCAAGTGGGTTAATTCATATTCAGTCTCCTCCAGGACTTCCATCCTGGAAGTGTTCTGCCATCCCTGTCAATTTCAGTGTCACGTCAACCAGCAGGGTCAGCCTACTTCCCTCATGTTTCAGTAAAAGAAGCTCTGTTTCTTCTCCTGTGAAATCTTTTTAATCAGTGAGGAAAACTCTTTACAGAAGATTCCCAGCTGACTCTCACATCTCACTGCCAGAATGGCATGTTGTACTCACGCTTAAACCATTCCCTGGCAAGGAAAATAGGACCACCGTATGGCTTAGATCAACCACAATTCACCCTCCAGCGCACAGGTTGGGCTCCCCTTCCCTGAAACTCATGGTAGTGAGGCATGGGGCGGGGGGCGGGGGGAGGGGATTCTTGTTAGAAAGGAGGAAGAGAAATAAACAGGGTTTGGTATGTGTTATGGGCTGAATTGTGTCCCCCCCAAAATTTATATGCTGAAGTCCTAACACCCAGTATCTCAGAAAGTAATCATAGTTGGTCTTTAAAGTAGCAATTAACATAAAATGAGGTCATATGGGTGGGCTCTAATCCAATGATGGGTGTTCTTAGAAAAAGAAGAGATGAGGACACAGATGAGTAGAAAGAGAAGACAATTTGGAGATGTAGGAAGAAGATGGCCGTTTACACATCAAGGAAAGATAAATTAAGAAGAAACAATCCTGTCAACATCTTGATCTCAGACTTCTAGCCTCCAGAACTGTGAGAAAATTTGTTTCTTTTAAGGCATTCAGGCTGTGGTACTTTTAATGGCAGCCTGAGTCTAAGACAGTATGCAACCAGGAATATCTGCAACAAGGGAAGAAATAGAGATGAGAAAGAATTTTTAAAATGTTTTGCTAATCTAGATATTGTTTATCAACAACTGCTAACATCACAAAGGATAGAGAACCAGAAATTATGTACCTCCTGATGTAGGTGTATAACACTATAACCAATAAGGCAATCTTGCCAAGAAAGAAGAGAGAGAGAAAAAGAGAGGGAGGAAAGAAGGAAGGAAGGAAGGAAGATAGATTTAAACTGAATTTAAACAAAACACTAGACCACCAATTCATAAAAATAGAGAGGATAGAGAAACATGTTGCTATAGAAATGCAATCAATAAAATCCATATTGTGGGGAACTTTGTAGGACAAACATCCCCAGTTTGAGGAACTTTCCAGAACATAGGATTTTTCAGTGTTAACACAAGGAAAATTATGGGTAAACTAGCACAAATTGGTTACTCTAGCCATCATTTCAGCAAACAAATTGAAAGGGGAAAAAGAGGGGCACCTGGGTGGCTCAGTGGGTTAAGCTGCTGCCTTCGGCTCAGGTCATGATCTCAGGGTCCTGGGATCGAGTCCCACATCAGGCTCTCCACTCAGTGGGGAGCCTGCTTCCCTCTCTCTCTCTCTCTCTGCCTACTTGTGATCTTTCTCTGTCAAATAAATAAATAAAATCTTAAAAAAAAAAAAAGAAAAAAAAAAGAAATGAAAGGGGAAAAAGAAATAGAGAGGGAATCTATACTTTAAAAATACTTAAAGACATATCAGCCAAATATGTGGACCTTGTTCTGAACAGATTAATGAACTGGTGAACAATTTTATGAGGCAAATGAATATTGTTAATTTTTTAGTATGATAATAGTATTACATTTTTGTTTTGTATTTATTTTTTATTTTATTTTTAAATTCAAGTATAAATAACATACAGAGTTATAATTTCAGGTGTACCATATAATGATTCAACAATTCAAACATTGTAAGTGCATTCTTAACCCTCTTCACCTATTTCAGTCATCCTCCCACCCACCTCTCCTCTGGAAATTACCAGTTTGTTCTCTATAGTTAAGAGTCTGTTGTTTTTCTAATGATATACTATATGTTGGCTAACTGAAAATAATAATAATAATAATAATAATAATAATAGTCTGTTATTTTTGTTTGTCTCCTTTTTCTTTGTTTTGTTCCACTTCTTAAAATTGAAATATAAGTGAAATCCTATGATATTTATCTTTCTCAAACTGACTTATTTCCCTTAGCATTATACTCCCTAGCTCTATCCATGCTGTTGCAAATGGCAAGATTTCATTCCTTTTTATGACTGAGTAATAGTCCATTCTATATATATATATATATCACATCTTTAACCATCAATCTATCAATGGACACTTGGACTGATTTCCATATCTTGGCTTTTGTAAATAATGCTGCAATAAACAAAGGGATGTTTATGTCTTTCCAAATTAGTGTTTTTATTTTCTTTGGGTAAATATGTAGTAATGGAATTACTGGTTCACATGAAAATTCCATTTTTAATTTTTTGAGGAACCTCCATACTGTTTTCCACAGTAGGTGCATCAGTTTGCATTCCCACCAACAGTGCAGAGGGACTCCTTTTTCTCCACATCCTTACCAACACTTGTTTCCTGTGTTTTTGATTTCAGCCATTCTGAAAGGTGTAAGGTAATATCTTGTTGTGGTTTAAATTTGCATTTCTCTGATGATGAGTAATGGTGAACACCTCTTCATGTGTCTGCTGGCCATCTGTATGTCTTCTTTGGAAAAATGCCTATTCATGTCTTCTGCCCATTTTTAATTGGATTATTTGGGGTTCTTTGGTGGAGTTGTGTAAATTCTTTATAGATTTTAGATATTAACCTTTTATTGGATATAGCATTTGCAAATATCTTCTCCATAAAAGACTGCAAATAGCCAAAGCTATCTTCAAAATGAACAAAACTAGAGGTATCACAATCTAAGATTTCAAGATATACAAGAGCTATAGTAGTAAGAACAGTATGATACTGCCAAAAGAATAGTTCCATAGGACATGATAGAAAGCCAAGAAATAAACATATGCTTATATGGTCAATTAATTTGCAACAGAGGAGGTAAGAATATATAATGGGGAAAAGTCTCTTCAACAAATTGTGTTGGGAAAATTGGACAGCTATATGCCAAAGAATGAAATTGGACCATTTTCTTATACCATATACAAAAATAAACTCAAAATGGATTAAAGACCTAAATGTGAGACCTGAAATCATAAAATTCCTAGAAGAAAACATAGGCTGTAATCTCTTTAATATCAGTTGTAGACACATTTTTCTAGGTATGTCTCCTTTGGCAAGGGAAACAAAAGGAAAATTAAACTATTGGGACTACACTCAAGTAAAAAGTTTTGGCACAGTGAAGAAAAACATCAACAAAACAAAAAGACAACCTACTGAATGGAAGAAGATATTTGCAAATGATATTGTTATGTTTTCTAAAAGAAGGAATCCCTCTCTCTTAGAGAGCTACGAGTGAAATATTTATAGATAAAATTGAATGGTGTTTGAAGTGTATTTCAGAATAGGATGGGAGGAGAAGATAAGTGGTGGGAGGAATGATGTAAAAGATACAATGAATCAGGATCGGCCAAGAGTAGTGATGACACTTGAGATGAGATTATTACACTATTCTGTCTAATCTGTACAAATTTTAAGTTTTCCATTATAAAAACAAGGTTGCTTTTTAAGGAAGAGTTTTTTCTATATATTAAGAATATAATCTCCAATTTAGTGTTTTCTTCCAAGATGGAAAAATACCTGAATTAACTGAAATCACCTATTTGTTGTTGGGCTATGTTTCCTCAAAAGTATCAGGCCAAAAGGCAACTCTGATATTACTATAACTGTATTTGAAAACAAGTACATGAAATGATAATTAGGACAGAATGGGGTCCTGGGAATTTATGCCATTTTATTTATTCTAGAAAAGCTTATTAAAGGAGGTGAGATTTCAGCAGCTGCTTGAATGAAGGATGAAGGTCCTATTTATAATCGTTTGCCTTATTAGGCTGCTGTGCTCTTAGCTAATGCCATTATCAATTTCATTCTGGTGCTTTAAAAATTATTTTTTAAATGTAAGCAATTCTCTTTGCAAATAATAATCATCAAGAAATTACCCTAAAAAAAAAAAGAAATTACCCTAAATTGTCTTCTGGGTAATAATAATAAGGGTTCTGCCAGATAAGTTAGGAATCACTGAATTAAAGAGAATGCTAGAGACACATGAAAAAGTGTCCAACATCACTAGACATCTGGAAAATACAAACAAAACCTCAAAGAGATACCAACTCACACCAGTCAGAATGCCTAAAATTAACAAGTCAAGAAATGACAGATGTTCGCGAGGATATAGAGAAAGGGGAACCCTCTTACATTCTTGGTGGGAATGCGAGCAAGCTGGTGCAGCCACTTTGGAAAATAGTATGGTGGTTCCTCAAATAGTTGAAAATAGAGCTACCCTATGACCCAGAAATTGCATTACTGCGTATTTACCCTAAAGATACAAATGTAGTGATCTCAAGGGGCACCATGTTTATAGCAACAATGTCCATAATAGTCAAACTATGGAAAGAGGCCAGATGTTCACTGACAGATGAATGGATAAAGATGTTGCATATATATGTGTGTGTGTGTGTGTGTGTGTGTGTGTACACACACACGAATACTATGCAGCCATCAAAAATGAAATCTTGCCATTTGCAATGATGTGGATGGAACTAGAGGGTATTATATTAAGCAAAATAAGTCAATCAGAGAAAGACAATTATCATATGATCTCACTGATATGGGGAATTTGAGAAACAAGACAGAGGATCATAGGGGAAGGGAGGGGAAAATGAAACAAGATGAAACCAGAGAGGGAGACAAACCATCAGAGACTCTTAATCTCAGGAAACAAACAGAGGGTTGCTGGAAAGGAGGGGGGTGGGAGTGATGGGGTGGCTGGGTGATGGACACTGGGGTGGGTATGTGCTATGGTGAGCACTATGAATTGTGTAAGACTGGTGAATCACAGACCTGTAACCCAGAAACAAATAATACATTATATGTTAATAAAACAAACAAACAAACAACAACAAAATACAACCAGAATGCTGGACAGACCTTCTGATACCTTTTGCTGTGAATCTCTAACAAGAGCACATGGTTGAGCCTTTATCTTGCAGATTCTAAAGCACATGATGCTTCATGGCATGCCCTTAAACTTTCCACCTAGTAAGGAGCAAAGCTGAGACTCTACCACATCCAAAACTATACTTTCTTCTAATCCTCCTACCAAAGGATCCCCACCTCCCAGCATAGTTAAATGTCTAAGTCCCTCAAACACTTTTCTTGATGCATGTGTTTTATAGCAGCATAGCAATTCTTCCTGGAAAACTTCAGGTATAGATATCCAGATTTTTTTTCCAGAGCACAGAGTTCTCTGAGTCATATTATGACTGCCTCAACTAACCATTATAATTTTAAAAGTATCCTACATAAAATTTACTGTCTTCACCATTTTTAACTGTATAGGTCAGCACTGTCCAATATATTCACTTTGTTGTAGAACAGAGCTCTGGAATCTTTCCATCTTGCAAAAATTAAATTAACACCACCATTAAACAACTCTTTTCTCCCTCCCCCACCAGCTGCTTGCAACCATCATTCATTCTATTTTCTGTTTCTATGAAATGTGACTACTCCAGGTACCTCATATAAATGGAATCATACAGTGTTTGTCTTTTTGTTGGACTATTTCACTCAGTATAATGTCTTCAAGGTTCATCTATGTTGTAGCATGTGTTAGGATTTCCTTCCTTTAGAAGGCTGTATAATATTCCATTGTCTGTACATACTGCATTTTGTTTTTCCATTTATTTGTTGGTAGTTGCTTAGGTTGCTTCCAAATTCTTGGCTACTGTGATAATGCTGCTATGAACATGTGTACAAATATCTCTTCAAAACTCTGCATTCCATTCTTTTGAATAAATATCCAGAGGTGGAAATGCTGGACCATATAGTAGTCCTATTTTAAAATTTTTGAGGAACCACCATAATATTCTTTATAGTGGTAGTACCCTTTTACAATCTTACCAATAGTGCACAAGGATTCCAGTTTCTGCATATCCTCACTAATAACTTGTTAGTTTCTGGGGGATTTTTGTTTCTTTTTGATGGTAGCCACCCTAGTGGGTTATAGCTCACAGTGGTTTTGACTTAAATTTCTCTAATGATTAGTGATGTTGAGCATCTTTTCATAAATTTATTGGCCATTTGTATATCATCTTCAGAGAAATGTCTATTCAAGTCCTTACCCCTTTATTGAATCAGGTTATTTTGTTGTTGAGTTGCATGAGTTATTTATATATTCTGGATATTAATCATTATCAATATTATCCAATATTTTATCCAATATTTTCTATCATTCTGTAGGTTGCCTTTTCACTCTGTTGGTTGTGTCCTTTGATGCATATAAGTTTTTAAAGTATGATGAAGCCCCATTTGTCTATTTTTGCTTTTTAAAAAAATATTTTATTTATTTGAGAGAGAGAGAGAGACAACAAGAGAAGGAATACAAGCAGGGGAATTGGGAGAGGGAGAAGCAGGCTTCCTGCTGAGCAAGGAGCCCCATGGGGGGCTCAATCCCAGGACCCTGAGATCATGACTGAGCTGAAGGCAGACGCTTAATGACTGAGCGACCCAGGAGCCCCCTATTTTTGCTTTTGTTGCCTGTGCTTTTAGTGTCATATCTGGGGTATCATTGTCAAATCTAGCATCATGACTTTTCCCTTTACATTTTCTTCTAAAGTGTTTTATATCTTGGGATCTTATGTTTAGATCCTTAACCCATTTTGAATTAATTTTGGAATACAGTGTAAGGCAAGGGCCTAAATTCATTTTTTTGCATGTGAATATCCAATTTCCCAGCACCATTTGTTGAGAGAGCCATTTTTAAATGATATCCTCTATACACTTAGAAGCTAAATATTGTTGTTGTTTGATATGCTGTTTGTTTGTTCCCTACATGCATTTAGGGTATGTGTCAGATATTCTCAAGGAAATGTTCAGAAGATGGGACTTTCTTTGTCATTTCTGAGGTTATTTGCATGAGTTAGCTTAGACTTTAAAGGAAAGAAGGTGGTATAAAAAATAAAAGCAGGTTTCTAGTACACAAAGGATTAAAGTAAGTATCTGAGCCCCATCTCCCTCTCACATCCTCTAGACAGAGACAGAGAAAAAGTGCTTTACCTGAGGGCAGGAGAAACTTTAGATTACAGCATATAGAAAATATGCCCCCCCAAATCCTGTCACAAGTGTGTAACTGAAACAGCCTTCCTCATTGATCCATATGAAAGATAGACTCAACAATTCTATACGTTACTCTGTGTTCATCAAAGAAGTGTACTCTTAATCCGCATCATCTATTTCACCCTCCCTCCACCTAACTTCCCTCAGGTAACCATCAGTTTGTCCTTTCAGAGTTCAGAGTCTGTTTTACTGTTTCTCTTTTTTTTTTTCTTTGCTCGTTTGTTTTGTATTTTAAAATTCCATGTATGAATGAAATCATATGGTATTTGCCTTTCTCTACCTGACTTATTTCTCTTACCATTATATTCTCTAGCTCCATTCATGTCCTTGCAAGATTTCATTTTTTATGGGTGAGTAATATTTCCCTCTGTGTGTGTGTGTGCATGTGTGTGTGTGTGTACACGCCACATCTTCCTTCTCCATTCATCAGTCAGTGGAACTTGAGCTGTTTCCATAATTTGACTATTGTAAATAATGCTGCATCCCTTGAAAATCTTGAGAGGAGTGACACAGGGACAGAAAACACCTGTTGATTCATCCCTCAGCAACTCCCTTTAGCAACTGTCCTTTAGTTTCTTCTACTTAGAAGCCCAGAACTCCCCTTATTAGGTCCTTTCTGAGGCCTGATTCTTCAGTGATCCCCCCTCTTCTTTTTAACCTGTCAGAAATTCATATTCTTCTAGCAGTTTGATCTCTGTCTCATCTTCTCTTTTGGCTTCTTATCCCAAATCAGTTTTTGTTACTTGTAACTGAGTAGATGATATTGATAGCTGACATTTTTCCTCCATGGAGCCCTCTCTGACTCTCCCAGAGATATTTATAACTTCTCTGTGGTCTCACCCTGCCCTACATATTGTGTTTACAATGCTATATTATAATCATTAATTTTCTATTTTCCCTCTTATATGTGATCATTGGAAGGTGTTCACTGTTATTCCTGGAATGCCTCACACAGAACCTGGAACATTTTAGGCACTCATACACTTGGGCTGAATTAGAGCAACTAGCAAACTTTCACAACTCAGAGAATCACCTGTCTTCTCCAAAAGAGAAAAATATATTTTGAATTTTATTGCCAGATGTCCTAAATTATGTTAGTTTGACTTAAATTAAGAGGAACATCTCTCAAAATGACTTAAGTTGAATGGGCAGATCATTCATGAGCTCAGACATGGGACTTCTTTTTGCAAGCTAGAGAAAGAAGGAAATATCAAAGGTGTGATTGCCACAAAACTGTAGCCTCAACCAGGGGGAAAATAATTCCAAGGCCAAAGCACATCAAGAAGAGCAACTTTATCACAAAACCTCCTCTTGAGAGTCCTCCAATTAAGCAACCTTCTATAAAGATTGAAGCATTAATATAACCTGTGTGCATTTTCAATTTCTTTTTGTTAAAGATTTATTTACTTATTTGAGAGAGAGAGAGGCAGGAAGGGCAGAAGGAGAAAGAGAAAGAGTTTTAAGTAGATTCTGCACTGAGCATGGGGTCCCACATGGGGCTCAATCTCAGAACTCCGAGATCATAACCTGAACCAAAGCCAAGACTCAGACACTTACCCGACACACCACCGAGGTGCCCCACATTTTCCATTTCAAACTGAAAATCACTTGTTTAAAAATTTACTAGGAGACAACTGAGAAATCTCTTAGCTAAAAAGTGGTTAGAAAAGTTAGTATCATACATACAAGTTATAATACATCCTTCTGAATATTTATAAAGAACACTGAAGCTAGAGAACACTGAATACTAGGAAAACAATCAGTTCTAATTTTTTTCATTAATGTTGAGTACAAACTGCTACTTCAAAAATATCTTCGTCAGACTTGAATTATTCTATGATTCCATTCCTTATTTCCCATCCCGCAAATGATGTTAAAGCTAATTTATCATTCTCAGGCATGCATTCTCATGATCTGGAAGGACACAGTGATTAAATGAAACTTTGGTGAATCTATTCCACAGAGGTAAACATGAGCTGAACACAAATCCCACTAATTCTCATAGAAATACCCAAAAGTGAGAAGATGAGTGCTTATATTGTCAAAAATCTCCTTCAACTCAGGTTATTTTTCAAGGGACTGGCTGCAAAATCTAATAATGCTAGAAATGTTTGAAGTACAACACAGAAAAATGTGAATATATAAAATTCTGCATTCATTTCTACATGTGTCTTAAGAGAATCCTTTATAAATGGGAATTTTATCATAGGATTTTACTTCTTTTGCTTAATGAAAGGCATTCCCAGTGACTGCAAATTATATTCAGTCTATATACTCTTTCCTGTTCTCTTTGGAATCCCAAATCTTGCAGATTTTTGTTTTTAGGCTTTCAGAGTGTCAGAGACTGTTGATTTTATACGTATAACATTAGCCAAGTACTCCTAAATGGGGTGGGGGGAACCAAGTTACATATAATTAAATTATTTATTTTACGGCTAGAGAGAGAGGCAAAATGGCAGAAAAGTACAGGACCTCATTTCACCTGTTCCCTTGAATTTAGCCAGATACCTATCAAATCATTCTGAACACCTATGAATTCAACCTGAAATGTAAGAAAATAATGGATGGAATTCTACAAGTAGAAAAGCAACCACGTTTTGCAAGGTAGAAGATGTGGAGAAGTGAATCTGAAGGGATATATTGGAAGATAAACAGTGGGGGTAAGTAGCCTCCATAAGCCAGCTACTGGAAATTGATACAGCCCTGGACTGCAAAAACGCAACTTTTAGAAGTCTGCTCCAGTGAGGGACATCCCTACCTGAAAAGTGCTCAGGTGGCAAAGTGGGGCAGAATTCTAGGTGAGACAGTGTGGTCTCAGGATCCCTGGTGTCACAGAAAGAACAGGAATGCCTGAGCTGGCAGAGTTCCCAAGCAGTGGAGTGGGAAAACCAGCTACGATTAGTAGTGCCTGGGAAAGAGTTCTCAGCTCAGTTTGCCATAAATCGTGAACCTCAGCATGACGGGTGACCCCTCCTGAACAGGGGCCCTACAAAGGGCAGAAACACATTGACCTTCCCCCTCCTCTACTCACCACAGAGGATCTTCCCAGGTGAACATCACAAGTGTCTGCAGAGTTTGGTGCACACAGAAGCAAATTCTGCTTTTCTCTGAGGGTTTACTGAAGAAAGGGGCCATGACCTTTCAGCTCTAGGGCTAGAGATCAGGGTGCCGCCATTCTTATTTTCATCCTCTAAGACAGCTTGGAAAGCCTTCAGGAAACAGAAAACACATAGGGCAACCCAAAAGCAGCTTACACTGGAGCCCAGCTCTCTGGCAAGAAGCAGTGTGACTTGGCCAGGCAAAGACACCTGAGAATCAGTGCAGCAGGCCCCTCCCTCAGAAGACCTGTTGGTGGATACCAAGTTTATGGAGAATACAGAATGGCAAAACCCCAGCACTAGAGGAAAATAATATATAGAATTCGAGGTTTTTTTCTCATGATTCTTTTATCTTTTATCTTTCAGTTTAAAATTTTCTGTTCTTTCTTTTTTTACTTTTTTTTTCCAAGTAATTTCTTATTTTATCAACTCTTTGTTTTTAAGTCTTTTTTTGACTTTCATTTTTACATTTACATTTTATTGATATGTTCTTCATTTTTGGCTTCCTTTCACTGTATTCAACTTTATATATATGTATATATATACATATATATATCTCAAGCAAAAACTTTATATATATATATATTTATAAAGTTTTATGTATATATAATGTTTTTGCTTGCTTTATAACTTTGGGATTTAGTATCTTCTAACAAATAGACCAAAATACACCTAAGACCAAGTGGATTACCCTGTTTTGTCCACTGGAAGATTATATTCTCTCCTTTTCTCCGTTTTTCTTCTTTTTCTTCTTCTTTTTTTTGGTTTCTGACATCTTTGGATTTGTCTAGTGTGTATTTTGCTTGGGTCATGGTTGATATTTTTTATTTTGCTCTCTTGTTCATCCATTCTTCTCTTGAGAAAATTATGAGAAGGAGAAATTTATGACAAAAGACAGAACCAAAGGTAATACTCTGTGCCATCTAATCCATATGGATATAAGTAAAATGTCAAAATTGAAATTCAGGATAATGACTATAAAGTTACTAGCTGGGCTTAAAAAAACATAAAAGACACTAGAGAATCTCTTAATGCAGTAATAAAATCTAATCAGGCCAATATTAAAAATTAAAAATGCTTTAAATGAGATGTAGTCTAAATGGATGCTCTAACAGCTACAGTAAATGAGGCAGAAGAGAGAGTCAGTGACATAGAAGACAAATGATGGAAAGGAAGAAAAATGAGGAAAAGAGAGAAAAACAACTAACAGACCACGATGGGAGGCTCTGAAAAATCAACAACACCATAGAGAGAAACAATATTAGAATTATTGTGGTCCCAAAGAAGGAAAAAGAGAAAAATGGACAGAAGGTATATTTGAGCAAATATAGCTGAGAACATTCCTAAACTGGTGAAGGAAACAGGCATTCAAGTCCAGGAGGTAGAGAGAACTCCCCTCAAAATCAATAAAAATAGGGGTGCCTGGGTAGCTCAGTTGGTTAAGCAGTTGCCTTTGGTTCAGGTCATATTCCCAGGGTCCTGGGATCAAACCCCATGTCAAGATGCCTGTGTCAGGGGCACCTGCGTGGCTCAGTGGGTTAAGCCTCTGCCTTCAGCTTGGGTCATGATCTCAGGGTCCTGGGATCAAGCCCCATGTCAGGCTCTCTGCTCAGCAGGGAGCCTGCTCCCCCCCACCCCCGCCTTCCTCTCTGCCTACTTGTGATCTCGCTCTGTCAAATAAATAAAATCTTAAAAAAAAAAAAATGCCTGTGTCAGCAGAAAGTCTGCTTCTCCCTCTGTCTGCTGCTCTGCCTACTCATGCTCTCTATCTCTCATCAAATAAATAAATAAAATCTTTTTTTAAAATAAAAAAAAATAGATCAAGGCCCTGAAATATAATAATGAAGCTTGCAAATTTTAGAAATAAAGAGAAAATCCTGAAAGCAGCTCAAGACAAAACTCCTTAACCTACAGGGGTAGGAATATTAGACTGGTAGCAGACCTATCCACAGAGACCTGGCAGGCCAGAATGTGCTGCCAGGATATATTCAGGGTACTAAATGAGAAAAATATGCAGCCGAGAAAACTTTATCCTGTAAGGCTGCCATTCAGAATGGAAGGAAAGATAAAGAGCTTCCAGGACAAACAGAAACAAAAAGAATTTGTGATCACTAAACCAGCCCTGCAAGAAATATTAAAAGGGATTCTGTAAGCAAAGAGAGAGCCCAAGAGTAACATCAACCAGAAATAAACAGAGACAATCTACAGAAACAGGGACTTTACAGGTAATACAATAGCACTAAATTAGTATCTTTCAATAGTTACTCTCAATGTAAGTGGGCTAAATGTTCCAATGAAAGATACAAGGTATCAGATTGATAAAAAGGCAAGACCCATTTATATGCTGTCTATAAGAGACTCATTTTAGACCTAAGGACACCTCCAGATTGAAAGTGAGGGGGTGGAGAACCATTTATCATGCTAATGGACCTGACAAAAGAAAGCTGGGATAGCAATCCTCATATCAGACAAATTATTTTAAACCAAAGACTGTAGTAAGGGATGAAGAGGGACACTATATTCAACAAGAACATCTAACAATTGTAAATATTTAAGCTCCTAACTTGGAAGTAGCCAATTATGTAAACCAATTAATAACAAAATTAAAGAAACATATTGATAATAATACTAGTAATAGTAGGGGACTTCAACATCCCACTCACAGCAATGGACAGATAAGCAGATCAACAAGGGCTTTTTTTTTTTTTTTTTTTAAATCGTGTTACGTTAGTCACCATACAGCACATCATTAGTTTTTGATGGCCTGTATTGCATGGAGCACTGGGTATTACACACAAACAATGAATCATGGAACACTACATCAAAACAAGGGCTTTGAATGACACACTGGACCAGATGGACTTCACAGATACATACAGGTAATTCCATCTTAAAGCAACAGAATACACGTTCTTCTAAAGTGCACATGGAACATTTTCCAGAATACATTACAACAGGTAATGTGATTAGGTCTCAACTAGTGATTCGGATTGAAATTGGGTTATACCATGCATAATTTCAGACCACAATTCTTTGAAACTTGAACTCAATTACAAGAGGAAATTTGGAAGGAACTCAAGCACTTGGAGGTTAAAGAGCATTCTACTAAAGAATGAATGGGGCAACCATGAAATTAAGGAAGAATTTTAAAAATTCTTGGAAATAAAATAAAATGAAAACACAACTGTTCAAACCCTGTGGGATACAGCAAAGATGGTGCTAAGAGAGAAGTACATAGAAATGCAAGTTTTCTCAAAAAATGAGAAAATTCTCAAACACACAAGCTAAACTTACACCTAAAGGATCTGGAGAAAGAACAAGAAATAAAGCCTAAATCCAGCAAGAGAAGAGAAATAATAAAGATCAGAGCAGAAATCAATGTAATAGAAACCAAAAAACAGTAGATAGGTTAACTAAATTAGGAGCTGCTTCTTTGAAAGAATTAATAAGATAGATAAACCCTTAGCCAGACTTATCAAAAAGAAAAGAGAAAGGACCCAAATTAATAAAATCATGAATAAAAGAGGAGAGATCACGACCAACATCAAGGAAATAAAAACAATTTTAAGAAGATATTATGAGCGACTATATGCCAACAAATTGGGAATTCAGGAAGAAAGGGATGCATTCCTGGGAAATTATAAACTACCAAAATTGAAACAGAAAGAAATAGAAAACCTGAACAGACCCATAACCAGCAAGGAAATTGAAGCAGTAATCAAAAATCTCCCAACAGGAGGAGTCAAGATGGTGGAGAAGTAGCAGGCTGAGGTAGCAGGAGATCAGCTAGATAGCTAGATAGCTTATCTAAGATTGCAAACACCTACAAATCCAACGGGAGATTGAAGAGAAGAAGAACAGCAATTCTGGAAACAGAAAATCAACCACTTTCTGAAAGGCAGGATGGCAGAGAAGTGAATCCAAAGCGACGGGAAGATAGACTGCGGCGGGGAGGGGCCGGCTCCCAGCAAGCAGCGGAGCAACGGAGCCAAAATCAGGGCTTTTAAAAGTCTGTTCCACTGAGGGACATTGCTCCAGAGGCTAAACCGGGGTGAAGCCCATGTGGGGTCAGCGTGGCCTCAGGTCCCACAGGGTCACAGAAGGATCGGGGGTGTTTGAGTGTCACAGAGCTTGCAGGTACTAGAATGGGGAAGCTGAATATAGAGACAGAGCCACGGAGTGAGCTCTTAGCTCAGGATTACCTTGAACCGGTGGCAGGCTGGATGAGCTAGGAGCGCGGCTGGAGGCCAAGGAGACGGGAGTGATTGGGCGCTATTCTCTGAGGGGGCACTGAGGAGTGGGGCCACCAGCTTTGGGCTCTTCCAAGATGGAGACTGGGAGGCCGCCATTTTCATTCCCGTCCTCCAGAACTCTATGGAAAGCGTTCAGGTAACAGAAGCTCCTGAAAGTGAACCCGAGCTGATTACTCAGCCCAGCCCCTGGTAAGGGCGGTGCAATTCCGCCTGGGGCAAAGACACTTGAGAATCACTACAACAGGCCCCTCCCCCAGAAGATCAACAAGAAATCCAGCCAGGATCAAGTTCACCTACCAAGGAGTGCAGGCTCAAAATGAAGGGGAACAGTGGAATTCCAGAGGAGGAGAAAGCAAAGCACAGCACTCAC
The DNA here is from genome assembly GCF_022355385.1 of Mustela nigripes. Taxonomy (NCBI): domain Eukaryota; kingdom Metazoa; phylum Chordata; class Mammalia; order Carnivora; family Mustelidae; genus Mustela; species Mustela nigripes. The sequence continues at coordinate 72,581,483 of NC_081559.1, forward strand.
AGCTTTCTCCCCCTGATTCTTTAGTCTTACAGTTAATTTAATTTTTTTTCTTTTTTACTTTTTTTTCTTCTGCTGCTAATTTTTTTTAACTTTTACCCTTTTCTTTTTTAACGTTTTTTAACTAGTTTATCTAATATATATATATATATATATATATATATATATATATATATTTTTTTTCTTTTTTATATTTTTCTTTATTCATTTTCTTTTTTTAATTGTTTCTTTTTTTTTCCTGAAACTCTTTTTATCCCCCTTCTCCCCCCCGCATTTGGGATCTATTCTGATTTGGTTAAAGTGTATTTTCCTGGGGTCTTTGCCACCCTTTTAGTATGTTACTTGCTCCTTCATATACTCTTATCTGGACAAAATGAGAAGGTGGAAAATTTCACCACAAAAATAAGAACAAGAGTTATTAGGGACCTAATCAATACAGATATTGGTAATATGTCAGATCTAAAGTTCAGAATGACGATTCTCAAGGTTCTAGCCAGGATTGAAAAAGGCATGGAAGATATTAGATAAACCCTCTCGGGAAATATAAAAGCCCTTTCTGGAGAAATACAAGAACTAAATTCTAACCAAATTGAAATCAAAAAAGCTATTAATGAGGTGCAATAAAAAATGGAGGCTCTCACTTCTAGGATAAATGAGGCAGAAGAAAGAATTAGCTATATAGAAGACCAAATGACAGAGAATAAAAAAGCTGAGCAAAAGAGGGACAAACGGCTACTGGACCATGAGGGGAGAATTCAAGAGATAAGTGACACCAGAGACAACGCAACATTAGAATAATTGGGATTCCAGAAGAAGAAAGAGAGAGGGGGAGCAGAAGGTATATTGGAGAGAATTATTGGAGAGAATTTCCCTAATATGGCAAAGGGAACAAGCATCAAAATCCAGGAGGTGCAGAGAACCCCCCTCAAAGTCAACAAGAATAGGTCCACACCTCGTCACCTAATAGTAAAATTTACAAGTCTTAGTGACAAAGAGAAAATCCTGAAAGCAGCCCAGGAAAAGAAGTCTGTAATATACAAGGGTAAAAACATTAGATTGGCAACAATGGTAAAAAATATTATATTGGCAGCAGACTTATCCACAGAGACCTAGCAGGCCAGAAAGACCTGGCATGCTATTTACAGAGCACTAAACAAGAAAAACATGCAGCCAAGAATACTATATCCAGCCAGGCTATCACTGAAAATAGAAGGAGAGATTAAAAGCTTCCAGGACAAACAAAAACTGAAAGAATTTGCAAACACCAAACCAGCTCTACAGGATATACTGAAAGGCATCCTCTAAGCAAAGAGGGAGCCTACAAGTAGTAGATCAGAAAGGAACAGAGACAATATATAGTAACAGTCACTTTACAGGCAATACAATGGCACTAAATTCATATCTCTCAATAGTTTCCCTGAATGTTAATGGGCTAAATGCCCCAATCAAAAGACACAGGGTATCAGAATGGATAAAAAAACAAAACCCATCTATATGTTGCCTACAAGAAACTAATTTTAGACCCTAAGACACCTCCAGATTTAAAGTGAGGGGGTGGAAAACAATGTACCATGCTAATGGACATCAGAAGAAAGCTGGGGTGGCAATCCTTATATCAGATCAATTAGATTTTAAGCCAAAGACTATAATAAGAGATGAAGAAGGACACTATATCATACTCAAAGGGTGTGTCCAACAAAAAGATCTAACAATTTTAAATATCTATGCCCCCAATGTGGGAGCAGCCAACTATATAAACCAATTAATAACAAAATCAAAGAAACACATCAACAATAATACAATAATAGTAGGGGACTTTACACTCCCCTCACTGAAATGGACAGATCATCCAAGCAAAAGATCAACAATGAAACAAAGGCCTTAAATGACACACTGGACCAGATGGACATCACAGATATATTCAGAACATTCCATCCCAAAGCAACAGAATACACATTCTTCTCTAGTGTACATGGAACATTCTCCAGAATAGATCACATCCTTGGTCCTAAATCAGGTCTCAACTGGTATCAAAATATTGGGATCATTCCCTGCATATTTTCATACCACAATGCTCTGAAGCTAGAACTCAATCATAAGAAGAAATTTGGAAAGAACACAAATACATGGAGACTAAACAGCATCCTTCTAAAAAATGAATGGGTCAACCAGGAAATTAAAGAAGAATTGAAAAAATTCATGGAAACAAATGATAATGAAAACACAACAGTTCAAAATCTGTGGGACACAGCAAAGGCAGTCCTGAGAGGAAAATATATAGCGGTACAAGCCTTTCTCAAGAAACAAGAAAGGTCTCAAGTACACAACCTAACCCTACACTTAAAGGAACTGGAGAAAGAACAGCAAAGAAAACCTAAACCCAGCAGGAGAAGAGAAATCATAAAGATCAGAGCAGAAATCAATGAAATAGAAATCATAAAAACAATACAACAAATCAACGAAACTAGGAGCTGGTTCTTTGAAAGAATTAATAAGATTGATAAACCCCTGGCCAGACTTATCAAATAGAAAAGAGAAAGGACCCAAATAAATAAAATCATGAATGAAAGAGGAGAGATCACAACTAACACCAAAGAAATACAGACAATTATAAGAAAATACTATGAGCAACTCTACGCCAACAAATTTGACAATCTGGAAGAAATGGATGCATTCCTAGAGACATATAAACTACCGCAACTAAACCAGGAAGAAATAGAAAACCTGAACAGACCCATAACCAGTAAGGAGATTGAAACAGTCATCAAAAATCTCCAAACAAACAAAAGCCCAGCACCAGACGGCTTCCCAGGGGAATTCTACCAAACCTTTAAAGAAGAATTAATTCCTATTCTCCTGAAACTGTTCCAAAAAAATAGAAATGGAAGGAAAACTTCCAAACTCATTTTATGAGGCCAGCATCACCTTGATCCCAAAACCAGACAAGGATCCCATCAAAAAAGAGAACTACAGACCAATATCCTTGATGAACACAGATGCGAAAATTCTCACCAAAATACTGGCCAATAGGATCCAACAGTACATTAAAAGGATTATTCACCATGATCAAGTGGGATTTATTCCAGGGCTGCAAGTTTGGTCCAACATCCGCAAATCAATCAATGTGATACAACACATTAATAAAAGAAAGAACAAGAACCAAATGATACTCTCAATAGATGCTGAAAAAGCATTTGACAAAGTACAGCATCCCTTCCTGATCAAAACTCTTCAAAGTGTAGGGATAGAGGGCACATACCTCAATATTATCAAAGCCATTTATGAAAAACCCACCGCAAATATCATTCTCAATGGAGAAAAACTTAAAGCCTTTCTGCTAACGTGAGGAACACGGCAGGGATGTCCATTATCACCACTCTATTCAACATAGTACTAGAAGTCCTAGCCTAAGCAATCAGACAACAAAAGGAAATTAAAGGCATCCAAATTGGCAAAGAAGTCAAACTATCACTCTTCGCAGATGATATGATACTATATGTGGAAAACCCAAAAGACTCCACTCCAAAACTGCTAGAACTTATACAAGAATTCAGTAGTATCGGATATAAAATCAATGCACAGAAATCAGTTGCATTTCTCTACACCAACAACAAGACAGAAGAAAGAAATTAAGGAGTCAATCCTATTTACAATTGCAACCAAAACTATAAGATACCTAGGAATAAACCTAATCTAAGAGGCTAAGAATCTATACTCAGAGAACTATAAAGTACTCATGAAAGAAATTGAGGAAGACACAAAGAAATGGAAAAATGTTCCATGCTCATGGATTGGAAGAATAAATATTGTGAAAATGTCTATTCTACCTAAAGCAATCTACACATTTAATGCAATCCCTATCAAAATCCCATCCATTTTTTCAAAGAAATAGAAGAAACAATTCTAAAATTTATATGGAACCCATAAAGACCTTGAATAGCCAAAGGAATATTGAAAAAGAAAGCCAAAGTTGGTGGCATCACAATTCAGGACTTCAAGCTCTATTACAAAGCTGTCATCATCAATACAGCATGGTACTGGCACAAAAACAGACACATAGATTAATGGAACAGAATAGAGAACTCAGAAATAGACCCTCAACTCTATGGTCAAGTAATCTTCGACAAAGCAGGAAACAATGTCCAATGGAAAAAAGACAGCCTCTTCAATAAATGGTGTTGGGAAAATTGGGCAGCCACATGCAGAAAAGTGAAATTGGACCATTTCCTTACACTACACATGAAAACAGACTCAAAATGGATGAAGGACCTCAATGTGAGAAAGGAATCCATCAAAATCCTTGAAGAGAACACAGGCAGCAACCTCTTTGACCTCAGCCGCAGCAACATCTTCCTAGGAACATCACCAAAGGCAAGGGAAGCAAGTGCAAAAATGAACTATTGGGATTTCATCAAGATCAAAAGGTTTTGCACAGCAAAGGAAACAGTTAACAAAACCAAAAGACAACTGACAGAATGGGAGAAGATATTTGCAAACGACATATCAGATAAAGGGCTGGTGTCCAAAATCTATATAGAACTTAGCAAACTCAACACCCAAAGAACAAATAATCCAATCAAGAAATGGGCAGAAGACATGAACAGACATTTCTGCAAAGAAGACATCCAGATGGCCAACAGACACATGAAAAAGTGCTCCATATCACTCGACATCAGGGAAAAACAAATCAAAACCACAATGAGATATCACCTCACACCAGTCAGAATGGCTAAAATTAATAAGTCAGGAAATGACAGATGCTGGCGACGATGCAGAGAAAGGGAAACCCTCCTACACTGTTGGTGGGAATGCAAGCTGGTGCAACCACTCTGGAAAACAGCATGGAGTTTCTCAAAATGTTGAAAATAGAACTGCCCTATGACCCAGTAATTGCACTACTGGTTATTTACCCTAAAGATACAAATGTAGTGATCCAAAGGGGCACATGCACCCGAATGTCTATAGCAGTAATGTCTAAAACAGCCAAACTATGGAAAGAACCTAGATGTCCATCAACAGATGAATGGATAAAGAAGATGTGGTATATACACACAACGGAATACTATGCAGCCATCAAAGGAAATGAAATCTTGCCATTTGCGACGACGTGGATGGAACTAGAAGGTATCATGCTTAGTGAAATAAGTCAATCGGAGAAAGACAACTATCATATGATCTCCCTAATATGAGGAAGTGGAGATGCAACATGGGGGTTTAAGGGGATAGGAGAAGAATAAATGAAACAAGATGGGATTGGGAGGGAGACAAACCATCAGTGACTCTTAATTTCACAAAACAAACTGAGGGTTGCTGGGAGGATGGGGGTTGAGAGAAGGGGGTGGGGTTATGGACATTGGGGAGGGTATGTGCTATGGTGAGTGCTGTGAAGTGCGAAAACCTGGTGATTCACAGACCTGTACCCTTGGGGATAAAAATATATTATATGTTTATAAAAATTTAAAAATAATCTCCCAACAAACAAGAGTCCAGGGCCAGATGGCTCCCCAGGGAAATTCTACCAAACATTTAAAGTAAAACTAATACCTATTTTTCTGAATATGTTTCAAAAATAGAAATTGAAGGAGAACTTTCAAATTCCTTCTATGAGGCCAGCATTACTTTGATCCCAAATTGAAGCCCCTATCAAGGGTAGGAGAATTACAGACTAATATCCCTGGTAAACATGGATGCAAAAATTCTCACCAAGATATTAAACAATAGGATCGAACAGTACATTAAAAGGATCATTCACCATGACCAAGTGGGATTTATTCCCAGAGTGAAAGGATGGTTCACCACTCCCAAATCAATCAACACAACCTGTCACAATAATAGAAGAAAGGACAAAAACCATGATCCTCTCAATTGATGCAGAAAAAGCATCTGACAAAGTACAGCATTCTTTCTTGATTAAAACTCTTCACAGTATAGGGATAAAGTAAACATACCTCAATATCATAAAAGACACATATGAAAAGCCCACAGTGAATATCATTCTCAATGGGGAAAAACAGAGAGCTTTCCCCTAAGGTTAGGAACACAACAGGGATGCCTACTTTCACCTCTGTTGTTCAACATAGGACTAGAATACTGAGCCTCAGCAACCAGACAACAAAAGGAATTCAAAGGCATTCAAGTTCAAACTGTCAAACTGTCACTTGTCACAGAAGTCAAACTGTCACTTGTCACAGATGACATGATACTTTGGGAAAACCTAAAAGACACCACCCCAAAATTGCTAAAACTCATATAGGAATTCAGCAACATGGCAGGATATAAAATCAATACACAGAAATCAGTTGCCTCTCTATACATTAACAGTGTGACTGAAGAAAGAGAAATTAAGGAATTGACCCCATTTACAATTGCACCCAAAACCATAAGATACCTAGGAATAAACCTAACTAAAGAGGTAAAGGATCTGTACTTTAAAAACTAATGAAAGAAATTGAGGAAGAACACAAAGAAATGGAAAAGCATTTCAAGCACATGGATTGGAAGAACAAATATTGTTAATAAGTCTATGCTACCCAGCAAAGGACACAGTTAACAAAATAAGGAGGCAACCCACGGAATGGGAGAAGATATTTGCAAATGACAGTACAGACAAAATGTTGATATCCAGGTTCTATAAAGAACTCCTCAAACTCAACACACACAAAACAGATAATCATATCAAAAAATGGGCAGAAGATATGAACAGACACTTCTCCAATGAAAACATACAAATGGCTATCAGACACGTGAAAAAATGTTCATCATCACTAGCCATCAGGGAGATTCAAATTAAAACTACATTGAGATATCACCTTACACCAGTTAGAATGGCCAAAATTAACAAGACAGGAAACAGCATGTGTTGGAGAGGATGTGGAGAAAGGGGAACCCTCTTACACTGTTGGAATGCAAGTTGGTGCAGCCTCTTTGGAGAACAGTGTGGAGATTCCTGAAGAAATTAAAAATAAAACTTCCCTATGACCCTGCAATTGCACTATTAGGTATTTACCCCAAAGATACAGAGGTAGTGAAAAGAAGGGCCATCTGTACCCCTATGTTTACGGTCAACAAACTGTGGAAAGAACCAAGATGCCCTTCAACAGATGAATGGATAAGGAAGATGTGGTCCATATACACTATGGAATATTATGCCTCCATCAAAAGGATGAATACCCAACTTTTGTAGCAACATGGACGGGATTGGAAGAGATTATGCTGAGTGAAATAAGTCAAGCAGAGGGAGTCAATTATCATACGGTTTCACTCATTTGTGGAGCATAACAAATAACATGGAGGACATGGGGAGATGGAGAGGAGAAGGGAGTTGAAGGAGATTGGAAGGGGAGGTGAACCATGAGAGACTATGGACTCTGAAAAACAATCTGAGGGTTTTGAAGGGGCGTGGGGTGGGAGGTTGGGGGAACCAGGTTGTGGGTATTAGGGAGGTTGGGGGAACCAGGTGGTGGGTATTAGGGAGTTTGGGGGAACCAGTTGGTGGGTATTCATGTATTGCATGGAGCACTGGGTGTGGTGCAAAAACAATGAATACTGTTACACTGAAAAGAAATAAAAAATAAAAATTTAAAAAATGTTTATAATAAACATTTATCCAGCAGGAAATTTTTAAAAAAGAGTCTATGCTACCCAAAGCAATCTACATATTCAGTGCAATCTCTATCAAAATACCATTAACTTTTTTCACAGTGCTAGAAGAAATAATCCTAAAATTTGTATGGAGTTAGAAAAGACCTTGAATAGCCAAAGGAATGTTGAAAAAAAAACAAAACAAAGCTCGTGGCATCACAATGCCAGACTTGAAGCTCTATTACGAAGTTGTAATCAAGACAATATGGTATTGGCACAAAAACGACACATAGATTGATAAAACAGAATAGATAAGCCAGAAATGGACCTTCAACTCCATGGTCAACTAATCTTTGACAAAGCAGTAAAGAATATCCAATGGAAAAAGCACAGTCTCTTCAATAACTGGTGCTGGGAAAATTCGACAACCACATGCAGAAGAATGAAACTGGACTATTTTCTTACACCACACGCAAAGAAAAATTCAAAATGGATGAAAGACCTAAATGTGAGACAGAGACCCATCAAAATCCTAGAGCGGAACACAGGCAGCAACCTTTCTGACCTCAGCAACTTCTTGTTAGACACATCTCCAAAGGAAAGGGAAACAAAAGCAAAAATGAACTATTGGGACTTCATCAAGATAAAAAGCTTCTGCAGAGTAAAGGAAATAGTCAACAAAATGAAAAGGCAACCTACGGAATGGGAAAAGATATTTGCAAATGACATATCAGATAAAGGGCTGGTATCCAAAATCTATAAAGAACTTATCAAACCCAGCACCCAAAGCATAAAGAATCCAGTCAAGAAATGGGCAGAAGACATGAGCAGACATTTCTCCAAAGAAGACATCAAATGGTCAACAGACACATGATAAAAGGCTCCACATCACTCAGCATCAGGGAAATACAAATCAAAACCATAATGAGATATCACCTCACACCAGTCAGAATGGCAAAAATGAACAAGTCAGGAAACAGCAAATGTTGGTGAAGATGCAGAGAAAGGGGAACCCTCTTACACTGCTGATGGGAACACAAGCTGTTACAGCCATCCTGGAAAACAGTATGGAGGCTCCTCAAGAAGTTAAAAACAGAGTTACCCTATGACCCAGCAATTGCACTACTAGGGATTTATCCCAAAGATAGAAATGTAGTGACCCCAAGGAGCTCCTGCACCCCAATGTTTATAGCACCAAATGTCCACAATAGCCAAACTATGGAAGAGCCCAGATGTCCATCTGCAGATGAAGAAATAAATGGATAAAGAAGATGTGAGATATATATAGATAGACATAGATATAGATATAGATATAGATATAGATATAGATATAGATATAGATATATAGATACATAACTATTACCCTTCCATCAGAAAGGATGAAATCTTTCCATTTACACTGACGTGGATGGAACTGGAGGGTATTATGCTGAGAGAAATAAGTCAATCAGAGAAAGACAATTATCATATAATTTCACTCATCTGTGGAATATAAGAAACATGGCAAAGGATCATAGGTCAAGGGAGGGAAAACTGAATGGGAAGAAATCAGAGAGGGAGACAAACCATGAGAGACTCTTAACTATAAGAAACAAACTGAGGGTTGCTAGAGGGGAGGTTGGGGGTGGGTAATTGGGTAATGGGCATTAAGAAGGGCACATGATGTTAGGAGCACTGGGTGTTATATGCAACTGGTGAATTAATGAACACTACATCTGAAATTAATGATGTACTATATGTTAACTAATTGAATCTAAATAAAAAATTATTCACTTACAGTATAATTACTCATTTCTATAATTTTCTTATAGTTTATCAAGTGTCCTTCATAAAGGAGCCTGAAAGAGAGGTCCTTTTCAGATCTTTTGTATTTGAAAAGTCATTCATAATATAAAAACTCAGGAAACCTTTCTGAGTTGGACTGATTATTAGAAAAACAGATAAAAAGTCAAAGATTCAATAGTTCTTGAAATCAGTTCCCAGATCTGACCAACTTCTTTACACATCAGCTTCAGTTTGACATGATGAAGAAAGATAGCATAGCAGGGCACATATATAATGAGATTCCAATAGAAAAAGAGACGTTATTGTTTAGAGGAAATGGAATCAGTGTCCCTTAGATAGAAAAGACACACAGTTCTCTGAGAAAGGCATTCTGGAATTCATCAAACACATTGCTCTGTGAAAATGGTATTTAACCTGGCCACACTTTAAAACTACCCCAAAAGAATTAGAACATAACAAAATGAAATAAACAAAAACAAAACCCAGCAAGCCTGGTCTTCACCAGAGGTTCTGAGATTCTGATAACAATTAGTCTAGTGCGGGTTGAATCTAATATGCAGCCAGGGCTAAGGAGCACTGACCTAGGGACTCAAAATAATAAAAAAGATAGAATTAAGATACAAAATTGGTATTAGGAAAAAGTTTATCTTCTTTACCTTAAAGTATGCAGGACCTATGGGAGCTGAACAGGCAATTTTCTCCTAACCTAAACACCTCAGGACCAGTGGAGTAGAATTCAATTTTGGGGAAAAAGGAAGATGCTTCCAAAAATTCCTCATCTGTGTGATCAGTTCTCTGGTCAGTTTGATTATTTTTATTAAAGCAATAGGAAAGACTTATCAGATTTTTCTCCTAGATTTTTCCCAGGATAATAATTCTGTAATTATAATAATTATCCTACTCCATCTTTCAGAGCTGTTTTTGCAGCCTGAAATGGTTGACTCTTTTTTTTTTTTCCATTTCATGAGACTATAATGAAAGTTGACTAAGCATATGCACACATAATTTTTATGTGGAATTTCAGTGGGTTCACAAATAACCACCTACAACTAACTCTTCATAAGGGTCCACAGACCCCAGCTTCAGAACTCCTGCTTTATGGACTTCTCTATGAGTTCTTAATGGGAGTTGGAGAGAAGAAAAGGAGGAAAGGCAGTAAATGGAGCAATCTGGCCCTGGAAACCTCCAAAGTATACTAAGACAAAGCTTGTCAATTCATGCACATAAGAATGGCCCATGGATCTGTTAAACTCCAGGTTCTGAGTCAGTAGTCCATGGTGGGCCTGAGAATCTGCATTTCTAACAAACTGCTCTTTCATCAATCAGATCTGAAGGAGCAAGGTACTTGGAAAAGTATCTCACCAACCTTAAAACCATAAATGTACAAGTATTTCCTCCTTTCTTGAAAACCCGATATGGTATGTAACATATGCTATTTCCCCCAACAAAAAAAGGATAAAGGAGAGGGTAAACTTAATTCTTTTATTTTCAAGTCTTTGATCTCCAGTTGTTAGAACTGTTAAATTCAATAGTGTTTCTTTTCCTTGAGCCAAATATTATTGATTAAATGGAAGTAATTTTTAAATCCTAAAAACAACAGCAAAACAAAACAAAACAAAACAACAACAACAACAAAAACCCTCCCCTGGGTGATGTTGCTCAGGAAGAAATGAAATTCCATTATGTAGTACAATGTGGTCTTTAAACCAGTTTTGTCTGGAAAAGAATTATACCTCAAACCAGGTATGAATCCAAAACCAGCTTTTTGAACCAGAAAAGAATACAAAGCCCACTGAGCTACATGATCCTTCAGGTTATTATTAGCAATAAGATTTAGAAGCTCAGTGACAGTCACTCAGAAAGATGACCAGAGGCCTGGGTGCTCAGAGCCCACCTTAGGGTTTTAGCTCCAACAATTCTCTCTTTTGGAGAATATTCTTTTTTTCTGATTATGAGAGTAATAAAAATAATAAAAGTAATACACGTTATCATTTTAAAACTTAGGAAATCTCAAAAGATATAAAGAAAATAAAAATATTTTTAATTTAAAAACCACTTACTGAGGACCTATGTATAGTTGTTTTCCCTTCCTGTTTTTTTCAATGCATTTTAATGGATAGAACCCTACAGCACATAGAGTATTGCAGCCTGCTTTTTTCCCAGCAATACATGCAAGGGCTTGGTGAACAGGCTATGGTTAACTGGAAGGAGGAATGGAAGTGAGAAGCACAGGTGCCTCCCCAAATCACCACAAGCCCTCTGTGAAACTACTATCATCCTATCTCTACTTTAAAGTTTTGTGCAACCTTACCTAATTGTTGAATAAAGGTATTTTGTTTTGGATGTGGAGAGAAAAGTCAGACTAACAAATCCATATCTACAAAGGGAAGTAAGACAAGGTTGAGAGGGATAAATTATTTCCCTGTAGTTTTAAAGAGGCAATCACGAAATACCATTCTTGTACACATTGGGAATAATTAATCTCCCTCCTCTGATTTCTGCCTCATGAAAGAAGTGGAAAGAACAGCTATCAAAGGAGAAATGCTAAAACCTCTGGTGAATTTCAACAGAATAAAGCCATTAGGAAAGAATATAATTCTCTAAACTGAGCAACTCTCAGAGCTGGGTTCAGGAGAACAAAGAGCTATATTTTTCCAATTTCCATATAATTTCATTCTACAGTTAAATAGAGATTGATGCAATAGTAGGAGGAAACAGAATCTCAAAGAAAGAGCTAAAGATTTCTCTCCCTAAATTCATTAAAAAAAGGAAGAAAAAAATACAGAATTCATAAACTGGCTAACTAACAAAATTTATGGAGTCTCTATTATGTTCCACTGTACTAATTACTGGCAATGAGTGGTTCCCACAAAGATAAAGTTGCTGTTCTTATGTAGCTTACATTACAGAGGAAAAGTAGGTAGAGACGAACAAACAAACCATAAAACAAAGAAGTGAATGAGATAATTTTTGTTTTATGAGAAGAGTGACTTGAAAGTGGTGGAACAAATTTAAGAAGGATCTCCCCCCCATGAAAGGAGCATCTGAGTGACAAGAAGCTGATCAGAGGACTGAGGGTTTTCAAGAAGAGGGATGAGCATGTATAACATCCCCAAGTCTGGAGTGAGGTTGGCATGTGCCAGGAACAGAAAAATCCCTGTCGCTGCAAAGTACAGGACATGGAGGGAGAAGTAGAAGTGTCTCAAAGGAAGACTGGACCCAGATTGTGTAGGACCTTATAAGCCAGGGCTGAGAATGTGGGTAGAGTGAGAAGGCGGGGGTACACTTTAGCTAGAGGAGTGCCATGATCTGATACACATTTTAAAAAGATCTCCCTGGGGGGTGCCTAAGTGGCTCAGCTGGTTAAGTGTCTGCCTTCAGCTCAGGTCATGATCCCAGGGTCCTGGGGTCCTGGAATTGAGTCCCACATCAAGCCCCACATAGTGCTCCAGGCTCAACAGGGAAGGGAGCCTGCTTCTCCCTCTCCCTGCTGCTCCCCCTGCTTGTGTGCGCTCGCTCTCTTTCTCGCTGTCAAAATAAATAAATAAATAAATAAATAAATAAATAAATAAATAAATATCTTATAAATAAATAAATAAAAGATCTCTCTGGCTACTGTATGGAGAATAGATTGTTATGCCGCATTTGCAGAATCAGGAGGACCCAGTAAGAGACTATCTCAATACTCTGGGCAAAAAACGTTAATGGCTTGGAGTATGACCAGGATGTTAACCGTAAAGATGGAGAGACTAGATATATTTTGAGCCAAAAGGACTTGCCTATGGATTGACTGGATTTAAACAGTGAGAAAAAGGATTAACAGTTGAAGAACAAGGTAGCTGGTAGGGTCATTTACTGAAATAGGGAACAGTTGGGGGAAAATAGGTTGCAATGAGGATACAAAATTTTTGTTTGGTCCATATTAAATTTGATATATCAGTTAGATGTCTAAAAGTCAAATAAAGTAGATAGTTGAATTTAGGTAGGTAGAAGTAGAGATACAAGTTTATCAAGCATTAGCAAGAAGGTTAGATATATATTATACATATTTTATTGTTCTAAATTTTACTCTAATTGTAATGCCTTTAAATTTTTAGGTATTAGGAATACTGGTTGATGTTTATGAGTAGAGTAAATTATTATAACTTATTTTTAATAGAGTAATTAAATAAAAACTCTCTTCTTTTTCAAAGTAGACAATTCTTGACCCCAGCCATAATCAGTGATGGCCTTGCTTATCTATATATCACAAAAGGTTTAGTAATTATCCCACACCCCCTGACAGGGGTTATGAGCAATTACTGTCATTACTGCTTTGATCTCTGGACCACTGGAGAAGTACCCCATGGCTTACAGTTTTCATTATCTTTTTCATCTTTATTTTAGAGTTTCAAAGTAGAGAGAGATATAAAAAAATAAATTAAAGCAGATTGGCTGTAGCTGAAGTAGAGATCAGAAACCAGAGTTCTCCTTATCATCCACCACAGAAAACTGAAAACAATTTGAAAAATAGTTCTACTTTGATACCACTGCATTACCAAGAAGCTAAAGGTACCCTTTTGGAACTCATTTGAAATAAAAAAAAATTCAGTTAAATAGAAAAATTATTTTTCATTATTTACAAATTCTTTTCCCAAGTTGAATTTCATTACAAAGCATTAGGCATTTCATGTTTATTTTTTTTAAAGCCAAATTTTTATTTAAACACACTACAAAATAAACTTAAGAGAATTTGCACATTGTTAAATGAACTCCAAGGCTGCCCCAAAGTAAAATCACTTGAGAGAATTAAAAGCAATTATAAAAAGAACTTGAGACTTGCCGTAGTTATGTATGATTGTCTCAAACAGAAAAGCTACCAAGAGTGAAAGAAAAAAAGGAGACACATAATGACAAATCCAGTAACGTGTTATTGGGACTCTTATAGGAGCCTCATCGCAACAAGGAGAAGACAGATCAGCCCTAAGCAAAACTATTGAGATAAAGCTATTTGGGCTGGCCAGCATTCCATATGTTGGTCCACTCTAGTCCTGCCCTATGTTCCCTCCCCTTTAAATGGATCCATATCCTAATGTTGCCTTCTGACTAAAGGGTTTTTCAAGCTACTAATTGCTAATTGCTATAGAACCATAACCAGTGGGAAAGGACAGAAAATCCTTCAGTAATGACGATGCTGAGACTATCTTGCTGGGAGATACTTATGTGATCCAGAAGGCTTTTTAGAGCCCTCCCGATCATCCCTCCTGGATGCTGGCACCATGTGGAATAAAATGTTTACTCCTGAATATAAATAGCAAATAGAGTCCACATTTCTCAGTATAACATTCAACACCCCATACCATCTTCCTTCAAGCCTACATTTTCTATCTCACATCCTAGGCTCCTCTACACAGAAACTCCACTCTATACTTTCCCTGCCTCTCTCTATAATGTGAATGCTGGCTTCCACATTCCTTAAGTGCTGTGAGTTCTGGCCTTATTCTCCCTCCTCTCTATCCAGTCTTAAGTATTTCCTTCTCCGGGGAGCCTGCCCTCCCCTCCAACCTTGCCTCCCTCCAGCATCAAGACTGGTAATTGCTGGTAAGACTCCTTGTTACAAAATCACTGTTGACATTTCTTTCATTTGTTTCCCAAATTGCAGTATTCATGTATCCTTGACTATTATTCCATTTCCACATACTACCTGTTTTGCTTTCATCTGTAATATTTTCTCAAAATGAACTGCTGTACTTTTACTTAATACATTTAATTTTATAGGAAATTATAGATTATGACCATAGTGGAAAGCCATTAACACTTTACATAAATAGAAGGTAATTGTAAATATGTATACAATAAAAATATAACCATTAATGTGAAAAGTGTCCATGTCTCCTACCTAAAATTATCCCATACAACACGATTTGGGAGAGACTACTTTATGTTGTTGTCTCATATTGAAATTTGTCTTATATCATGTAACTCTTTATGTGTTAATATCTATTTCGCCTAATAAATTGTGAGTTCCTAAAGGAGATCATATATTATACTTTACATTCCTCAGTATTTTTATTTAGCCCAGTGCCTGGCACATGGTAGGCATTAAATATTTGTTCAGTGAAGAAATGACCACAAATATATCAATACCACATAGTCATAGCTTGTAGATATACAATCAGTAAAAGGAAGATACTTAATCTTTCAGTTAAACTTAACGAGACCATTTAATTATACACAGAATTTATATATATACTATACTCTCTTGGATATAAAATACATTGTAAATAAAGAAAAACCCTACATTGCTGATAGTAGTAACTTATGCTAACCACAGGAGACTCTGGATTTTAAAATTTTAAAGTGATAGCTCTAGACTTTATGAGAGCAATAAACAGGAATAGATCCAATGGTTAATGGATGTGCCTTGATCTAGACAAACCTAATAGATTAAAATCCAAGCATTCATCAAAGATAAATTAGGGTCAAATAGCTTACAGTGCAAAATAAATTTACAATAGAAGCTATTAAACAGCAAATCCTTACTACATTTTAAATATGGTTTGATTTCTATTTTAGCAACATATTTATTAGATAAACTAAGGTGTGTTTTATCATCACAATAAACAAAAACAGATGCAAGGGAGAGAAAAACCTGGAAAAAGGCAATCCCAGGAATGTTCAGATCTGAACTGGAGATTTAGTTAATACAGTATCCATTTTTTTTTTTTTTTAAGTTTTGGACTGTTAATTCCCAAGGCCCATGGTTTTACTTTGAAAAAGAAAAAAGCTGTTTACAAGAATTTTAAAAACTAAATAGAAAAACTATTTGGGGTGGTGGGAATTATTCCAGCTCCCTATACCTTGATCCAGGAAAAATAAACAGAACTTAACAATAAGCTTTCTATATCTATGTCTTTTAATTATCTCAAACACAGAAAAATAAAGTAAAATCTACTGCTTTGAAATTATCAAATAATCTTCTGCTAAATTTGTAAGGATTCCTGCTCAATTTTATCAGTTGTTCTGTGGCCACGCCACTATTTCTGCCATTTCAGGATGAGCACTGTATGGAGGGGAACCACCAACAAGAAATGTGCATGAGTGTGTGCGGGTGTAACCTTGAATTCCAGATGCCCACAAATACGTATTACTATTCAATGATCTACCTCCTCCTACGTGGAGAATCACAAAATGTCAGAGTAGGAAATAGATCTTTAAAATCCTCTAGTAAAACTCCTTCAAATACGAAAATTGGCCCCAAAGAAAGGGAGTTATTTTCCCAACTTTGAAAAATGAGCACAAGTTGAATGAAATTAAGTGGCACATTGAACCAGAGTCCAGCTACTTAAAGTGTCCATCTCCCCTTGTCCACCTACAAGGTGTCCAGAGAAATATCCAATGCATTTTCGCCCTGCTCTCTGCTCTTCTCTCAAAATCTTTCAGAAATATAATATCTAAAATAGCTCTTAGCAAAAGAACTGTTGGGACTTCATCAAGATAAAAAGCTTCTGCAGATACATCAAGAAGCCTAGAAGTTCCAGGGAGCCTGGGTGGCTCAGTGGGTTAAGCCTCTGCCTTCAGCTTGGGTTGTGATCTCAGGGTCCTGGAATCGGGCCCCACATTGGGCTCTCTGCTCGGTGGGGAACCTGCTTCCCCCTCTCTCTCTGCCTGTCTCTCTGCCTATTTGTGTTTTCTCCCTCTGTCAAATAAATAAATAAAATCTTAAAAAAATAAAACTTCTGCAGAACAAAGGAAATAGTCAACAAAATGAAAAGGCAACGTATGGAATGGGAGAAGACATAACTATGGGATGGGAGAAGACATTGCAAATGACATATCAGATAAAGGGCTAGTATCCAAAATCTATAAAGAACTTATCAAACCCAGCACCCAAAGAATCCAGTCAAGAAATGGGCAGAAGACATGAGCAGACATTTCTCCAAAGAAGACATCAAATGGCCTGATAAAAGGCTCCACATCACTCAGCATCAGGGAAATACAAATCAAAACCATAATGAGATATCACCTCACACCAGTCAGAATGGCAAAAATGAACAAGTCAGGAAACAACAAATGTTGGTGAGGATGCAGAGAAAGGGGAACCCTCTTACACTGCTGATGGGAACACAAGCCGTTACAGCCATCCTGGAAAACAGTATGGAGGCTCCTCAAGAAGTTAAAAATAGAGCAACCCTGGGGCCCCTGGGTGGCTCAATGGGTTAAGCCTCTGTCTTCAGCTTAGGTCATGATCTCAAGGTCCTGGGATCGAGCCCCACATTGGGCTCTCTGCTCAGTGGGGAGCCTGCTTCTCCCTCTCTCTCTGTCTGCCTCTCTGCCTACTTGTGATCTGTCAAATAAATAAATAAAAATCCTTAAAATAAAAAAAAATAGAGCTATTCTATGACCTAGCAATTACACTACTGGGGATTTATCCCAAAGATAGAAATGTAGTGATCCCAAGGGTCTCCTGCACCCCAATGTTTATATCACCAATGTCCACAATAGCCAAACTACGGAAAGAGCCCAGATGTCCATCTGCAGATGAATAGATGAATAGATAAAGAAGATGTGAGATACACATATCTCTATAGATATAGATATATAACTATTATCCCACCATCAGAAAGGATGAAATCTTTCCATTTACATTGATGTGGATGGAACTGGAGGGTATTATGCTGAGTGAAATAAGTCAATCAGAGAAAGACAATTATCATATGATTTCACTTATATGTGGAATACAAGAAACTGGGCAAAGGATCATAGGTCAAGGGAGGGAAAACTGAATGGGAAGAAATCAGAGAGAGAGACAACTGTGAGAGACTCTTAACTACAGGAAGCAAACTGAGGGTTGCTGGAAGGGAGGTTGGTGGGGGGATGGGGTAACTGAAAGAAGCTCAGTGACTGGATAATGGGCATTAAAGTGATATGTGATATGATGAGCCCTGGTCATTATATGCAACTGATGAATAACTGAACACTACGTTTGATATTAATGATGAAATAGATATTGGCTAGTTGAATTTCAATTTAAAAAAGAAAGTGAAATGGTAAAAAAAATAAAAGAAAATACAATAGCTCTTACCTTAAAGCACAAGCACAGGGTAACTTTCAGGAGAGTATTTAGTCAGTCACAAATAACAGCTTAGGGATAGGATAGGGCATGGTGGCTGATTGGGAACTGGAGCCATTCTGTAACCTAAGCTTCAGACGTTTCCAGTGGCCTCCCTCATCCAGCCCTATGCCTTCAGACTGGGATAGGAGCTGGGGAAATACCTGTCTCATTGGATTATTGTAAGTTAGAAGCACCTAGTACAGGGTCTGACAAATAGCAAGTGTTCAATAAACTTCAGCCTTAACAACCTGACCTGACCTACCCTCTCCCCAGGTTTCACATACCCTCCCAGCTCCACCTCTGTATGCCTGTCAAAATAGACCAGTCACTTCCCCTAGGAACTATATATATTAGTGCTTTGGTTTTGTGCTAAGCAGTATACTTGTATTGTATTAGCTTATTTCCACAACAATCACAGATGTAGGTACTATTATTATTGTCTTACTACAAGTAAATTCCATGAAGGTCAAGACTTTGCCTGTTGCATTCACTGTTATTTCCCAGATTCCTAGAACATGAGTTTGCACATAGAACTTGCTCAATGAACATTTGTTAAATGAATGAATATCTATTTTATGGATGAGGAAATTGAGGCTGAAAGAGAGGAGGCCATGTGCCCAAGGTCACACAATTACTAAATGGTGAAACCAAGATTCAAACCACAGTCTGACTGATACAAACACCCATGGTCCTTAACCACTCTCCCATCCTCTCAAATGGGAGAGTGATGATTGAGTCAGACAAGGTGATAGTTTTGAATCATCCCACATAGACCTGTTATCACAGACTAAAAAGACAGAGAGACCATATTTATTCTATCCCATAACTGTAAGAGATTATTTTGTTTCCTAAAAAAATCAAGGTTTATCAATGTATACATTTACTTTTATGCCAACACTAATGAAATTTCCCTGTGGTTCCCAAAATAATAAAATAATTCACTCAGGCATACCTACTTAAGAAGATAAATATTTCTCACATTCGATAGATTTTCTTTGATTGACTCCAGCTTAATCTGTATCACAGAACTATCCTAAGGAAGAAGTTGTTTTTTCTATACAAACTAAAAAAGATTTAGAATTTTGGTGCTCTCCTAATCAATGCTGACTGGTTGAGAAGGTCAAAATAATTACTATATACAAAGTTAAATAAACTGAAGCTTCAGGATATAGCTGTTCCAAAAAAATTATTCAGGTAAAAATACTTTATTTGTCCACAATCAAGTAAATTCCTACAGGATAAAATAACTTTTTGGCTATTAAAAAGACTCTAGTGTTTTCATCATAGCCATAATTTTATTGTTAATTATGATCCAGATTTAAACACCCAGTGTTTCATGTACTTTGTATTGGGAACCTTTGCTACCAGAAAGTAGGGAGCAGATATGTAACCTGTAATATATGATACAAAAACTTGAGAGTCCTCTATGTGTAAAAGCTCATGTAGAGAAAAGTTATAAGCAAGTTCATTACTACAAACATTCAATCATATCTAAGTGACTTAAAAAGTGGTTTGCAACTATTTATGTCAGCACCAATCTTGTAAATAGCTATCCTCCCCCTAGTGAATAACAATTTATGCTAGAGGGTAGTAAAGAATGCTGATTTGATTTCTTTAACTGGTTATTTTACTACTTTGTGTCTCCTGGGGAAGATATGGATATTAAAAATACATATAACCAGGCAGACTAGTAATTATTTAGCTCTTGTTTCAGAGTAAATATTTCTTGAGTACCTACTATATTTCTGGCACTCTGCTAATTGCTGGAAACAAGAAGATGAAAAAGATTTGATCTCTGCTTTCATGTTCATGTTCAGGAGAGAAGCTAATCATATTTCAATCCAACAAACATTATTAAGTAGCATTATAGTGAACTTTCAATAAATGTTAGTGACTTTAACTGAACTCTAAACTAAAGGAATTGAAAAAAGCAAAGATCAGAAAATGGGAAGATGAATTTTGGGTCCTGTAATTGGCAAGAATTCCAATGTGACTTAATGTGAACAATGTTTGGGTAATGTTTCTAGAAATGAGACTCAAGAAGTAGTAGAAATGATTTCAACTGAAATGATTCAAATGCTATCTTAAGGGTTTTCATTTTATGCTAGAAGCAATAGAGTGTTTTCAGGGACTTTAAGTGAGTGACATGGTCATATTAGGACTGTAGAAATCTAACTCCAGGAAGAGTACTTCAGAGAGATAGCAAGAATCAACCCTATGGAGTTATAAACTATCACTTTTAAATGTTATAGATCCCAGAGTCTTTTGTAAGTAAAACTGATAGAATTTGACAACCAATTGGATATTGGACATGAAATTAAAGGGAGGAGCAGAATCAAGGATGATGGCAAGGTCTCTAGGCTGGTTGCTAAAAGAATGGTGATTTCATTAAATAACTCCAACAACTCAAGAGGAAGACTAAAGTAGGGGTACCAGTGCAGGAAGGTAGTGGGTTTGGTTTGGGATGTGTAGCATTTGAGAAGCCAGCAGAAGATCCAAGTAGAAATGACCTGTGCATCTTTGGAGCTTCAGAAATGAAGAAGCTTAGTGACCTTCATTCAACATGATGGTGAGAATGTACTAATGAGACTCTGGAGGGATAGAGTGAAGAACAGAAAAGGGAGTAGAGGATAGCACCTATGGAGATGCCAGCACTTCAAGACTGGTAAAGGAGATAAGCCAAAGCAGGTATAACAAGGAACACTGAGGCAGGTGGTGAATCAGAATGAACCATACAGCATGGAGTGATGACAGCCAGGAGAAGAGTACAAGGATGCAGGGATGGTAGGCACTGTCAGTGGCTTCAGAGAGAATAAAAAGATGACTAAGACCTGGTACTTAGGGGATCAGTATTTACTGAAGCAAATGTTTTTACTGCGGTTTGATCAAATGGTCATCTAGGGAATATCCAGTCATGCACGAGTAATAGAGCTGTCAAGAGGTATAAAAGTCACTGGATTCTAGAAAACTGGTCAGCTGAGCAGCAAGAAAACCCTGCTGCGTGGTAGGTGTCGCATGCTCCAACAAACATCGCTGTACCGACAGACCGTCCACTAACGAGGCCCCAGGCAACTCACCAAACAGCCCACTATTCACACTGAGTACTGAGCTGGCCCCCCACCACAGTACAAGGATAGCAACCCTCTGCAGTAGATATCTTTTCACTTCTTCTTTTCAAATTGTGGTTTTTTTTCTTTTCTCTAATACAATGTTTATACAGTGTGTGTGGGGGGGGGGGGGGGGAATCAGAAGTTTTACATATTTGTAGATTGGAACTCATACAGCTTCAGTGACTTGCCCAGGGCCCCAGCACTAGAAATGGCAGTATTGGTGAGGCCAGGAAAGCTCCCAAGTCAGCAATTATTCTACCTCCGCTGATCCCTTCTGTTTTAGGAGGGTTTTCCCCAAACCTTGGATTTCCATCCTGCTATCGTGCCTGACTAAACTAAATTAAAATCAAACTACATTAAACTAAATGATTAAAACATAGATGTGTCCTGAGTTGAGGAATGTCAGGTAGGGACACTCTTTACTGACTGGACATCAACTGTCTATAAAAAGAGGAGAAGAGGGAAGAGTAGGGGAAGTACAGGGGGAAAGAAACCAAGATTTTATAATAAGTTTCATTATTTAAGGTCACAAGGATATTTTCCTTTTTGCCTATTAATAAAATGGCAGGAAAAGGACAGTGATATCAGTCACTCACCTGATTCCAAGCTGGTAGGTAAGAGTTGGACAATTCGAAGAGAAAATTCTAGAAAATAAGAACCTCTAAGAAATTCCGGGGGAAAAAGTAGTTATAAAAGAGGCAATGTGACTATTGAGTGGTGACTTCCCATTGTGGGCTGCTAGAACTAGAACCATCTAGGTGCCAATGAGATTCTCATAAGACAGCAAGTAACATATGTCACTTTGTTGCATGTTTTCCTAATTTAGCTGAAAGCAATATTAGCAGTAGGATGTAAAAACTAAATCCACCAAAACCAGGTATCCTTCAGAGCTAAAAGGAGAGATTTAGGAATCCCAAGGTAAAAGTGGTAGGCAATGCCACTGAAATTAAAAAGAGAATTTTTTTTAAAAAGTCTGTAGACCAGGACTAGAAGATGATTATGTAAAGAATCTTGATACTGAAGTTTATGTAGAAAAAGAAGAGCCAAAGAAGGGATGGTCTGAAAGGGCTGATATCCAAGATCTATAAAGGACTTCTCAAATTTAACACCCAAAAAACAGGTAATCAAGTAAAAAAAAAAATGGGCAGAAGACATGAACAGACACTCCTCCAATGAAGACATATAAATGGCTAACAGACACATAAAAAAATATTCATCATCACTAGCCATCAGGGAAATTCAAATCAAAACCACACTGAGATACCACCTTACACCAGTTAGAATGGCAAAAATTAAGAAGGCAAGAAACAACAAATGTTGGAGAGGATGTGGAGCAAGGAGAACCCTCTTACACTGTTGGTGGGAATGGAAGTTGGTGCAGCCTCTTGGGAAAATAGCATGGAGAGTCCTTAAGAAATTAAAAATAGAGCTACCTTATGACCCTGCAATTGCACTTCTGGGTATTTACCCCAAAGATACAGATGTAGTGAAAAGAAGAGCCATCTGTACCCCAATGTTCATAGCAGCAATGTCCATAATTGCCAAACTGTGGAAAGAGCTGAGATGCCCTTCAACAGATGAATGGATAAAGAAGATGTGGTCCATATATACAATGAAATATTACTCAGCCATAAGAAAGGATGAATACCCAATTTTTGCATCAGCATGGATGGGACCAGAGGAGATTATGCTGAGTGAAATAAGTCAAGCAGAGAAAGTAAATTATCATATGGTTTCACTTACTTGTGAACATAAGGAATAGCATGGAGGACATTAGGAGAAGGAAGGAAAACGTGAAGAGGGGAAACCGGAGTGGGAGACAAACCATGAGAGATTGCAGACTCTGAGAAACAGGTTTTAGAGGGGAAGAGGGTGGGGATGGGTGAGCCTCGTGATGAGTATTAAGGAGGGCATGTATTGCATGGAGCACTGGGTGTTATATGTAAACAATGAATCTTGGAACACTACATCAAAAATTAATGATGCCCTGTATGGTGACTAACATAACATAATTTAAAAAAAAAGAAGAAAAAGAAGGGTGGTCTGAGACATGGGAAGAAAATAGGAGAGAGGGAGACCAGAAAGATTCAAAACTATCAGTAATTGTTCTCAGGTTAAGGACTGTTGATTCAATATATGCCTTGGGATTTGGCAGGAAGGGAATATTCAACCTCAGTGAAAACTTTCAGTGAAGTGGTGGGGAGAAAGCCAAACTAAGTAAGAGTCAACAATAAGTGGAAATGAATGGAGTGGCCACACCAGAATAGAACCATCTTTTAAGATGTTTGTTCCTGACAGGAAGGCAGAGAGAGAGAGAGAGCGAAGAAAAAAGAAAAGCTCAATCTAACCATTTTATAATTGGGAGAAGTGAGCATTGGGGGAGGAGTCTGAGAAGGGAGAGCTGAAAAAACGAAGCTTTGGAAAAGGTGGGTGGGCAAAGGGTCCAGTGTAGATGGGGAGGGGCTGGCCCTGGACAGAAGTAGGGGTGTCCCTGGGATAGAGGTAAGAATTGACTAGCATCATAGCAGGTCATGTTAGAGGTTGGAGCTGCTGCCAGATACTCTGTGACTGAGGAGCCAGTTTTCACTGAATGGGACTAATGTAGAGGTTAGTGAGGGTCTCACGGAGAGAAGAAAAGCTTTGGATCACTACTGTGGTCAGAGAGAGGGTGTGCAATGCATGTATTGAAATAAATCAGATGATAGATGGGAAAAGCTTCAACTAAGGTAGTGATAGGATAGAGCTAGAGAGAAGAAGGCACTTTAGGAGGACAGGTGTGAGGCAGAGTAGACAGGTTCTGCTGGCCCTATCAGATGTCTGTGCTGTGACTCAGGACACTCAAGGAGGGCTCAAAGGCAATGTTTCTCAAACTTCGAGTCTCGATGCACTAGTTGGGCTGTGAAATCAATTAAGCCTTGAAAAGAACATTTTTGTAAATGAAATAAAATAGGCCAAAAAATATCAGAGTGCACTGACCATAGTAAGGGTAAGTACGTTTCATGACATTTCAATTATAAATGTAAATGTGTGCCGGGTGGCTAATAATGGGTCAGTAAAGGGTGTCCCTACCTGACATTCCTCAACTCAGAACAGATCTATGTTTTAATCACTTAGTTTAGTGTAGTTTGATTTTAATTTAGTTTAGTCAGGCACGATAGCAGGATGGAAATCCAAGGTTTGGGGAAAACCCTCCTAAAACAGAAGGGATCAGCGGGGCAGAATAATTGCTGACTTCGGAGCTTTCCTGGCCTCACCAATACTGCCATTTCCTAGTTCTGGGGCCCTGGGCAAGTCACTGAAGCTGTATGAGTTCCAATCTACAAATATGTAAAACTTCTGATTCCACCCCCCCCCACACACACACTGTATAAACATTGTATTAGAGAAAAGAAAAAAAAAACCACAATTTGAAAAGAAGAAGTGAAAAGGTAACTACTGTAGAGGGTTGCTATCCTTGTACTGTGGTGGGGGGCCAGCTCAGTACTCAGCGTGAATAGTGGGCTGTTTGGTGAGTTGCCTGGGGCCTCGTTAGTGGATGGTCTGTCGGTACAGCGATGTTTGTTGGAGCATGCGACACCTACCACGCAGTAGGGTTTTCTTGCTGCTCAGCTGACCAGTTTTCTAGAATCCAGTGACTTTTATACCTCTTGACAGCTCTATTACTCGTGCATGACTGGATATTCCCTAGATGACCATTTGATCAAACCGCAGTAAAAACATTTGCTTCAGTAAATACTGATCCCCAAAGTACCAGGTCTTCTTAGTCATCTTTTTATTCTCTCTGAAGCCCCTGACAGTGCCTACCATCCCCAAACTCTTACCCTGACTCTTGTGACTATGGGTTAGAGTCAAAAACTTAAAAACCTACTGCTGAATGTGGAAGACTGAGCAGAAGTTGACACCCAAAGTCAACAATAAGAATATCCGAGAAGGAGAAATTTTAGAGGTTAAAGTCAAATATAACCTGAATTTTCTAATTCTCTTTGAATTATTGAGCTCATAGAAATCTAATATGATGACTTTAGCTTTGATATCATATGACTAATGTATAATCAGCTATCTGTTTTGCTTAACTATTGGTCTAACTAGAATTCCTTTTTTAACTGTACCAATCCATGACACTGTTATAAATTAAATTTATTTCTTGGTTTTAGGGATCATTGAGTGGAATTAAACCATACCAGAAATAGTTCTTAACCCAAAGGGCACTCATTCTGAGATTTCAAAAAACAATTCTGCTCTCAGAATGACAGGATTAGTTTCACTGATGACATTTTGGATTTTAAGTGTTAGCCCAGTTTTGAGTATCTCTGATATACACAGTTCAATGTAGGTTTATTTAGTCTTTGACAAAGACATTAGTTGGATTTTTTTTTAAAGAAATTCTTTTGAAGCAGAAAATTGACTCAATGTAGATTTTTCACTCTGTTACACATATTAAAGTACATTGATTTGGGTGATGGAAAGAGGCGGAAAGAAATGGAGAGGTGTGGGAGAAGAGGCCTATAAGGTTATAAATTTCAAATTACAAAGAGACAAGAGAATATTACCCACCCTTTATTGTTAGAGAAATGGAGTTTTACTCATGCCCTTGAAAGCTGAGGGTGGGTTGCCAGTGAATGCCAAGAGAAATTCTCCTCCAAATGGAGATGAATGGTTCTAGAGGAGACATGAGAGAAGTATGAAGGTAGCTGTAGCCCTAAACAATCCAGTAAGGAAAACACACACACACACACACACACACACACATATACACACACCCCACAAACAGACCTGGCTTCAAATCCCAGCTCACTCACTTACTATGATCTTAGGCAAATCATTTAACCTCTCAGAAAGTTAGTATCCTCATCAGTTAGTATCTTGGGAAGTTAATAATAGACTTCGAAAGGTTATTCTTAGGTGTAAATGCGACAATTCCTGCCAGTACTCAGAGGGCAATGTAGTAAGTACTAGTTCAATGTCATGATCGCATTAGTTTCATGGGACTGTTTTTTGGTTTTTTTTCCTAAGGGCAGAGGTAGATGGGGAGACATGGGGGCCCCAGAGGGCCCCAGGTCGCAGTGAGGGAGCTTGGGACCCTGGGGGGGGCATGGTGACTCCTTGCTGGAGAAAAGGCACCTAGATAGGGAAGCTGGGTCTGGGGGCCTCCCAGGGGGCCAGGCATGAGGTGAGGTAGGCTGAAAGAAGTCGGAAGCAGGGTGGTGAGCAAAACCCAATCCTGGTTCCCAAACGACCCCCCCACCCTGGCCCCAGGGAGAATGAAGGAACCCTGGAGCTGAGCCCTGCCCCCCAGCCCTCTGCCTGAGCAAGATGGCTTTATCCCCATCCCACCCTGCCCCCCAACCCAAGCCCAGGTCCAATCTCTTTCCCACCCTTCCCACTGTCCCTCTCTAGGCCCTCTTCTACAGAGACAGTGGATGGCAGAGGGGCATCAGGCCATCTTGGTGTGTGATTTAGGACAACATAAATGTATGATCTCACAGTTCTAGAGGCTAGAAGTCTTAAATTGAGGTGTTAGAAGGGCTATATCCCTGCGAAATCTCTAGAGGAAGGATCCTTCCTCTTCTAGTTTCTGGGAGCCCCAGACATTGTTTGGCTTATGTCAGCATTGCCCCTGATTTCACACAGCATTTTCCCTGTGTCACTTCTCATAGTCTATCCTCTGGGCACGTCTGTTTCTGTGTCCCAATTTCTTGTATTTATAAGGGCACCGGTCCTATTGGATTAGGGCTTCCCCTAATGACCTTATTTTAAATTGATTACCTCTGTAAAGACCCAATCTCCAAATAAGGTCACATCCTTATGGTACTGGAGGTTAGGACTCCAACTTATCATTTTGAGGAGTAGACAATCAACCCACAACAATTATTTACTAAGCTATTTTGCTAGAGATATTTTACAAGAGATATCTTGTAAAGGAAAATTGCCACAGACTATGCAGCCAGATCTGCAAAAGTATATCCTGCAGAAAAAGAGCATGTACCTCTATTCTGAACCATTTGTTATTCCTGTAACAATCTCAGTTATGCTCATCACAACTGGAAGAGAATTGCTCTTCAGTGGAATTTAAATGAGTATAAATTACACACTTACTAATCAAATTGAATTCTTTCCAACCAATTTCTTTTGTTTTCTCCTTAAATGTTTTTAATGAGTAATATGGACTTTTTGTTGTGCAGCTTTCTCTGCCATAACCCTCATTCTAAGCCCATTCTCATCAAGAAAACATAATACCCAAATACTATATATTCACCTCTACTTCATATGCTTTACAAAATGACATATTTTTATTCAAAGCTGCAACATGCTATGAAGGTTTGATCTCCTAAAACTTAGTCATGGGTGCACCTATTATAGCCTTCATATTAAGTTACATAAGAAATAAAATAGGAATATTTGAGGATAAAATGAAGGCCAGTAGAAGACATAGTACGTTTATTTACTTGTTTATTTTAGGACTTATTTATTTATTTGAGAGAGAGAGCACATACAAGCAGGGGGAGAGGCAGAGGGAGAGAGAGAGAGAGAATCCCCACCCCACTGCTTGCTGAGCAAGGAGCCCAACAACACAGGGCTTAATCTCAAGACCCTGAGAGCATGACCTGAGCTGAAATCAAGAGTCGGACGCTTAACAAACTGAGCCACCCAGGTGCCCCAACACCTTTATTTTTTATGTCAGACTGTACTGATCCACATTCATTCAAATGTGTCAGTGACTTCCTTTAAAAGAACATGTAGCAGAGAAAAAATATTCATATACTAATGTGAAGAGAATAAGCAAATAGAGACAAGAAATTAGTTAACTATCTTACAATTTTTTTTGTAATTTTATTTTTTTTTCAGTGTTCCAAGATTCATTGTTTATGCACCACACCCAGTGCTCCATGCAATATGCGCCCTCCATAATACCCACTACCAGGCTCACACAACCCCCCACTCCCCTCCCCTCCAACACCTTCAGCTTGTTTCTCAGAGTCCACAGTCTCTCATGGTTGTCTCCCCTTCTGATTTCCCCCCAACTCACTTCTCCTCTCCATCTCCCAATGTCCTCCATGTTATTCCTTATGCTCCACAAGTAAGGAAACCATATGATAATTGGCTCTCTCTGCTTGACTTATTTCACTCAGCATAATCTCCTCCAGTCCTGTCCATGTTGATACAAAAGTTGGGTATTCATCCTTTCTGATGGAGGCATAATATTCCATTGTATATATGGACCATATATTTTTTTAAGAGTTTATTTATTTATTTGAGACAGAGTGAGAGAGAGAAAGAGGAGAGAGAGAATATGAGAGTGGAAAGGGTCAGAAGCAGACTCCCCACAGAGCAGGCAGCCCAATGCGGGACTCTATCATAGGGCTCCAGGATAATGACCTGAGCTGAAGGCAGTTGTTTAACCAACTGAGCCACCCAGGCACTCAACCATTTTATAACAAGATGAAATTTCAGGAACCAAATGTTTTTTTCCCTCTAAAAAGTACTAGCCAAAAGTAACTTCTTGGTAGTGCCCCCCCCCCAAAAAAGAAGAAAGAATCCAAGTGTAAACCTCCCTCTATTTGTACCATGCAAGTGATCATGAAAATGAAATTATCAATCAAACATTCATAGAGCAAATCACATTTTCCCTTTGATTCCAGCAAATAATTCAGAGATGATTTGTTTTAATTTTTAATTTGTCTTCAGCAGTAGTCAATGCTCATTATAACTATGGTTTGTGTTTACCTCAGTTTTCTCAAGTAGTTAGATGAAAACAATACTATGTTCATTAAGGATACATCTGGCCTCAAATGAGGGCCTGCAGTCCTTGTTCATGGGTACAGTAATGGATCAAGGCCACAAGATGGCACTATAAGCAATGGGCTATTGGCGCTTATTTTCATCAGCATCTACTCTAAAAACTTACAATCTAAGTGTCTCTAAAGTAAACCGAAAACCTCTGAGACTGCAACACAGAATGAGGATGAGGAAATATTACATAAATGGAAGGAAAGTAGTTATAATGATTACATAGAAAACACACTCCTGGTCTTCCACTACACCTAAGAAGCCACTTTAAAGACTCCTACTATTTACTGTAATGAACTAGTTACTTGAAAAATGAAACATAAATTCATGAAGGTTTTATTATTTGATGGGCTAAAGAAAATTTTTCACAGGTTCTAAGTTCCCTAGTCTTTCTTGTTTTTAAATACATGGCCCCAGTGAATTTATAGTTGAAGTGCAAGACAGACCAAAAACTAAGAACTGCTGGTTCACTGGATATAACCATAAAATAAACAAGTTTAGTCATCAAGTCTGTGTAATCTGATTGTTTCAGTCAACTAAGCAAGGCAACTGACAGTGACAGCTGAGAAAAGTGACCTTCCAGATAAAATATTCTGAAGCCAATTAGGGACTCTTAATCAGAAGGGCATAATAAAGCCAACTCCCAAAGTAGCATCAATTAGTGAAACAAATTAGCAACATATCTTCTCTTTAATACACTGGTACTCATATTTCCTTCTTAGAAATTCTTTTATTTAGCAGCTGTTCAGTTGTTGCAGGGCTAAGAGAAAAAAAAAAAAGCAGTTTTTATACAAATTTGAAATGTGCCAATCACTAGAAATGATCTACTCTAATTTGAGAGTGCCTTAATACTATGTTGATTTTAGACTGGGGCTGAATGGAAGAGTAAAAATGATGCAGAGCAAAAATGCAAGAAATTGCTTGTTAATCTAAAAAGATTATAAGAGTAGGGCAAATGAAAATATATATAAAAATATATATTAAAAAAATGTAAAAATCTGGAATCATTAATTTTCTTGTGAACTCAATAGCATATTGCTGCAGGTATGTAAGAATGGCATAGGCACAGTTTTTAAAATTTGGATATAATTAAATTATAACATTGTATTAGTTATAGCTATATAACATAATGGTTCCATATTTGTATATATTACATGTACACTTTTTATAAAAGATGTTATTTATCTATTTGACAGAGAATGAGAGAAAAAGCAGGGGAAAGAGCAGAAGGGGGCAGGAAAAGCAGGCTCCCCACTGAGCAGGCAGCCTGATGTGGTGCTCTAGCCAGAGACCCTGAGATCATGACCTAAGCCAAAGACAGACGCTTAACCAACTAAGCTACCAGGCTCTCCATTACATGGACACTTTTAATTGGGTCAAAGCAAGCCCAGAGAGAAAGCAAATCAAGGCTATGCCTGTGCTTCCTTCGAGCATTTTCAAATTATGGAGTTTTATTCTTAATGCTTTTATTGCTGGTTCTACATTAATGGGCACCCACTTACATGTTTCAGTCCCCAATTAAATCAAAAGTTCCTTGGCCTTAGTAATCTATCTAATTCTTATGTCCCCAAAGTCATAAAAATAATAATATAATAAAGCTTACCATTTATTACATTCTTATGAGACTCTAGGCATTGTGATAAGTAGATATCCTTTCACATAAACCTTGCCAAAAAATCCCATAAGATTAGTACTCATGCTTTCCCTGTTAAAAAAGAGGAAACAAAGATAATTTGCCAAGTTTACACAACTACTGAGTCAAAGAGCCAAGCTTTGAATTCAAGAATACTTTACGCCAAAGCCCTGGCTTGCCTTGTAGAGCAGAGTTAGAGGCGTGATACTTGGCAGTGTGTTCCCTGAGGTCAACCCGACTCCAGAGTTGCCCGGCTTTTTGGTCTTGGCACATTACATAGGCATTCTGAGTCCCAATTTAGTCGTTATTAACCACCTTGCAGTTCATACAGTAGAAATTCAAAAACTCTTACTAAGAGCCTTCCAACTGCCCTCGGGTACCTCTAAACTGCACAAATAGCCCCTTTTGTGAAATACTCTCCAGTTGCTCAAATAAACTAGTAAGTGTACTGGCATTTGATAAGCTCAAATTAAATGCATATTTGATTTTCAAGAGCTCTCCTCCATGGCTTCTGATATGGGACACTGTGTTGTGCCTATTAGCCATTCAGACTATGGTAGTTCAAGTAGTGCTTTCTTTCTTCAAAAATCTACATGTCAAGCAGGATTGGCAGCTAAAATGAATAGTGTAGATGAAAAGTAAGCCTTTTCGGGAAAATAATTCGCTAAGACTATTGAATTTTAACATTACTAAGCCTTATTAATGGATTGCCACAGTTTGTTCCCAAACCAGTTTACGCTGCATGGCTAAGAAGAGAGAAAGGAATGGGAGTGTATTACTTTGGTGGTAGGAGCTTGACTCCCCAGCTCCATGAATGTCTCAACGTGGAAGATGCTGCAGACATATCCAGGCCATGATGCAAGTTTGGGGCCCGGGAACCTATACTTCTGCATCTACCTGCTCCCACTAGCTGGGTTTGCTTACCACAGGCCAGTTGTATTTGTTCCCAAACCTGTCTGGGTCAGTTGCACTTATTATTAAGTTCAAATATGCTTTTTATAACATAAGCCAAAAAAACAAGAAAAAATAATTATTTTTTTTTCTAGGAAAATTAAGGGAAAAGCCATAGAGTTTGATAAAATTTTGTCATCAATAAGAGCTCTCAAGTTACTTGTGGGTAAAATAGCTGTATAAAAAATCAGAGAAAAATCATAAAAGCCTATAAGAATTCTCGATTTCTTTAGGTTTCTTTACAAGTTCCTCTTATCTCTAGCTCCATTTTAAATCAAACCAAGTGATCATATCTATGATTTAAATAAGGAAAACAAAGTGTTCCTCTAGTTAGTGGGTCCACAAAGGAAACACATACCCAACAAGATGAGATTACCAAATGAATATTCATTAATATTTTAAATTAAAACAAAATGTTTAAGAGGCAAAGTATTATTTCAGTCAATTTGGGGCTTAACTAACCAATTACCAGTCCTGATCATATCAGATAAGAAGTCTTCTTATCTATGATTGTGATCCTATTTTTTATCTTATCTAGTACAGTCATATCTTTTAGATTATACAGAATACATAATAACTTTAAATTAACATGGTTTTACTGAAAGAACTCTAGTTTATAACCGATCTAAATCTTGGAAATTAACATCTTAACTCTGAAAGCTGAATGATACTTAGCGTCCAATTTTTTCAACAAACATTCCTAAAGCTACATCCTTCTGAGTGTTTACAAACAAAAGCAGATCTATCCATTGATATCTGCATACACTGTAAAATCTCAAGGATTCCATGAAGACCTCTGTCTGCTAGGCTTACAGATGTCTTCAGTGCTATAGAGCATACTGTTTTCTTTATTGCTTTTTGATGGCAGATTTTCCTACAGTGAGTACCAAGGACACAGAAGCCATGGGGAAGAAGAGGGAAAAGGACAACGAACAAGGGCCTCAAAAAGCGTCAAATATATACTCCAAGTTTCATCCTCTTCCCTAATGTTTGATAAAATCAAGTATTTTCCCAAATATTCCACATCACAGAACTTACAGAATCAGTACTCTGAGGAATACCGAGTAATGAACTGTTCAAACCAAATTTTCCCTATCTCCAAGTACAATGATACAGAGCAAACTGGGTAATCGCATAAAGCAGAGATGTTATATACAAAGGTGTCTAACACAGTGAACCGCTCTGTAAATGTTAGTTTCACGTCCCTGCAGGAGCTACTGTTCTCATCAGAAATAAGCAGATGTTTTATTTGACTGGTAGATGAACAGAAAATGGAGGGGGAAAGAAAGAAGATAGACTGTTGTCTCTAGAATTATTTTGTTTGGAAATAAATATTCTATGTGTCACTATTGCATTAAAAAGATAAGGTCTACTTTCTTCTTATAGAAATTTAGAAGAACTTTCTCTGTTGTGTTTTAATTTTTATCATTTATTATATGTTTTCATTTTTTCCTTAATACTTTGTGTTATTGCAAAAAGAATCAGACAATACTTTCACTAGCTTTTCAATGGCTCTAGAACATTCCCTCAGAGTAGTTAATGCTTTTTCCTCCATTGTCGCAGTCCATCCATTGAAAGCTGAGCAGCTGTGCAAAACTAGTCACTAGTGAGAGTTTAAGTACAAACATAATTTCTAGTGAGTTAAACATGAGAAGTCACTGGGTGCCACCACTGCCACACACCAGATCTTGCGAGGAGAAGTTTTCTTATCTCTTTATTTAAGTTCTGTGAGAATCTTTACTCTAAAGCTCTAACTAATTAAAGCAATCAGGTCTGGAGACATAAATAAAACATTGATTTTGAGCCTTCTATGATTATCCCAGGAATTTGAGAATGTCACCTCTACCCAAATTGGGCCTTCAGGAGTCGCCTCTCAATGCCTCCATGGATCTGCTTGACTCCGAGGCTGGCACAAATAAAAAACTCTTGGATCTACCCAGTGAAACTTCTCAGAAAAAGGAGTTTGCTACTAAATAAAGGAGTGTAAGCTCTTATCATCCACCTTGTAATTCAGTGGTTTCCTTAAAGTTAATTTTCTGAGATGCCATACAAAAAATTTATTAATTCCATTATTGCTTTTAAACCCTGTAGATTGAAAGCAAGTCCATCTCTCTCTGGATTTCTAGACCAATGAGCTGGGCCAGCTTCCCAGGCATTCAACCCCTGGAGTCACAGAGTACTCCATGCTTAGAAGAGTCCTGAGCTTGGTTTAACACTCCCTACTGTCACAGGCTTAAAATTCTTAATACTTCTTATTTCTTTTAATTTTTAAAGATTTTATTTATTTATTTGACAGAAAGAGAGAGACAGCAAGAGAGGAAACAAGCAGGATGAGTGGGAGAGGGAGAAGTAGGCTTCCCGCTGAGCAGGGAGCCCAATGCAGGACTCAATCCCAGGACCCTGTGATCATGACCTGAGACGAAGAAAGATGCTTAATGACTGAGCCACCCAGGTGCTCCTAAAAATTCTTAATACTTTTTAAACTAGGGGTCTAGCATTTTCATTCTGCACTGGGCCCTACAATTGCTATTGTTGGTCCTGCCACAGAGTCTGAACTGTCTAGGCCTATTCTCATGTGGGAGCCCATGCTCTCTTAATGTCTATGGCTCTTGGAGTAAGACAAGAATTAGTGCTGGAAGTCAAAAGGGTAAGTCAAGCGAGGTTCACAGAGAGCAGCCGTGGAGAAAGCTATTCTTACAACAAATGAGCGGGCTCGAGATATATTGAAGTTAGAGTCTCTGATACCTTCTTGAGGTCTTCAGTAGCCCTGTTATTTTTCCCTTGCTCAAAACTAACCAAAGTCTTCCAGATACACCCAGGATAGTGTGTTCTCTGTACATAAAAACACACCACTTATGCTTATAAAATTTCAGGATGGGGAAATAGGCTTTCCTGCCGAACTTTGGTGAGCTCAGAGTCTGATTCAGTTGTTTTCTGAAACATGCTATTAAATGGCCTTTAGTATCCATCAGACAGTCTAACGCAATCAATAGCTTTAGCACTTCTATTACATCAGAAAATACAGAAGAAGAACAATTGAAGCAATTCACTTTGCTTCAAGAAAGATACGCTGCAGCTCACTAGAGATGTGGAATGCTGTTTCCTATGCAGTTATCAACCCTGGATGTGGTTATGAGAAAAAACTATTAGCCATAGCACAGAATGAGTGAAGTGCAGAGGAATACTCCACCCAAAGCGAAATCTCCCTATCACACCCCAAGGTAAGCTATACATAAGAAAGGAAATGAAAGCTCATTTCCTTTGTAAAACAGGATTTGGTTTTTTCCTGTGTGTTCCTTCATGCACAAATCAGGGATTTCTGCCATTTACACGGTAGGGAAATGGATCCACTAACTGACCTACTACAGCCCAAATCCTAATGGTAGTACTGATACATTAACAATATTCTTCATTATGTTGACAAATTTCCCTACCTCAAGATAGCAGCTTTCCTGGTTGGCAGATCACACAATGTTTTATCTCCTTGAATAATGTTATTTGTCTTGTGCATTCTCAGTAAGTCACTGCCCCTGGTCTGAAATTCCTTCAACCTGAGACCTGGGAGCATCTGTCTCAGTACTAGGAGTCACTAGGATATTCCAGCCCCATCCCATGCCAGAAAGATGGTGGATCGATGACACATTCTGGTCAAGACTGAATGTAGTCAGAAACTACTGCCACATCCAAGCAGCATTCAGCCCTTATATTCCCCAAAATCTACAAGGAAAAAAGAGCCGTAAAGAACGTCCAGCTCATTGCCTCATCTGGCAATGAGCCTTCTATTCATATCCTAATATTTCCCATCAGTTGTCTCAAATCCTTTATGGAACTAGATGGAGAAGAAGAGAGGGAAGAGAGAGAGAAAATGTCAACTGTGTGACATTTTGTTCTAACCTTAAAAGTACACTACTACTGTTTCAGCTTTGAAAATGTGTGTTTATATATTATATTTATAAGCAAAACAGACATTATTTCTCTGGTAAACTTCATCCCATCACCAATCTCCATTGGTGAAGAAGTGGGTAACTTAATGCAGTACAAACTACTTATGGTTAGTAACCATGCACTCACCTCAGAAAAACATGAATTATTCCAATCAAATAACAGTTAATGAGAATTCACTTGTGTCTTGACTTTTCTGCATCTCAGATGTTGCAATTCCACCTTTAAAGTCACAATGGTGACACTTTTCCCTTTGAAATCATGTGGTTACAATCAACAACAAAACTTAATGGTTTTTACTGTAGAAATTTAGAACAGTGATTTTCAGAGTTATAAGTTTCTGACAAGATAGTTTGAAAAATATTTAGAACATAACACAGCTTTGTATTTGGAAATGAAAATACATGTATTGTTTCCATAAAACAAACTGTAGAAAGGGTCATTCAGTAATATCTTCTTGGTCAATCAAGACAGGACTCTTGTAGATTCTTATGAGGGAATGAGTTTTCAAGTGCTGCGAAACATCTACTTAAACGAAAAGCATTGTCTTCTTCCTGTAAGTTTCCTGAGTTTCCTTTCCAATTGAGTAGGTATTAGATATGTAGGAGAAGGACATCTGGGCCATAATAAAATCTCTTATTGTCAGCTTCAGACTGTGCAAGAGACCCTAATTAAATTTCTAACTCTTCTGTAAATAGCACATTACACTTAGAGTAAAACTTATTTTTAATAATGCTTTTGGGGACTATCTGATAACCCTGTGGAGACTTCCCAGTTATAATAGACTAAACAATATATTACTGCTTTTTCCCTAAATTTAAAATAATATGCCTAAATAATCTTCATAAAAATAGTAGAGTTAGAACTAACTAACAGTCAGTAGAGTGCTTGACTCCTGATCTCAGGGTTGTGAGTTTGAGCACCACACTGGGTGTAGAGATTACTTAAAAAT
Source organism: Mustela nigripes (assembly GCF_022355385.1). Lineage (NCBI taxonomy): Eukaryota > Metazoa > Chordata > Mammalia > Carnivora > Mustelidae > Mustela > Mustela nigripes. The sequence goes on from NC_081559.1 coordinate 72,618,316, forward strand.
AAAATCTTCAAAAAAATAATATGAAAAAGCTATAGATCGATCTTATTTATCAAGTGGGAACCAAACCCAGCAATATATCAAAACAATACACCACCAAACAAGATTCATTTCAGAAATAAAAGCAATACAGACCCAAAGTTTACAAGCTTCCAAACAGCATATAAATTAATAAAGTGGAAAGTAAAAATTGCCCAGAATTGGGATGGGGGCTAAAGGGAGAACAAGATTACAGGGTGTCTTAACAACTTTAATTCTGACAAAATGCCTGCATCAAAACCACGTGAAACACAATGTTTCATGCAGTGAGATGATAAAGAGAAGCTACTAAAATATTCCTACCACTCACTCTATTTATCTTTCCAATAAACCTGTGCCTCCTACTTACTCAAAACACATTTTCACCAGTATTTTCTATTTCTTAGAGTTGTTAAGAGTACACTCCATATAGTTTTACTCCAGAGTTTTATTTTCTCTCTCTCTTTTTTTAAAAGATTGTATTTATTTATTTGAGAGAGAATGAGTGAGAAAGAGCATGAGAGAGGAGAAGGTCAGAGGGAGAAGCAGACTCCCCAAGGAGCTGGGAGCCCGATGCGGGACTTGATCCGGGAAGTTCGGGATTATGACCTGAGCCAAAGGCAGTCACTCAAGCAACTGAGCCACCCAGGCACCTGAGTTTTATTTTCTCTTAAATATATTGTGTTAACTATCAAAAATCAATGATCACAGTAGATAGTTAAATAGTTGTAACCCCTTTTAAGGTTCTTAAGCCAAGTACACTACTGATTTGCATATCAATTTTTTGAAGATTCCTCAATTTGACATAATATAACATTGCTCTATCCAAATATCAGCTTGAGAGTGTCAAAACTATGCCAGTCTAGAATCTCACCGAGTATTTTGACATGATTCCAGCATGACTGAGATTGTCAAAGAACATGACAATATGTACTTTACTTCAATACTGTCTGAAGAACAGAAATTCTTTTTTTTTTTTAAGTCTCCTTTTTTTTTTTTCATTCTCAGCTCTTACAGCTGAAATATATAGATGATTTTCCACAAATTCTTTTCACTGTGGAAGCAGAAACACTGTTGACTCCTACATCTGTGAGAAGACAGACAAAGAGCACTTGGGAGGCATTACATGACTGACGTACTAATTGCTTCTGGGGACATTCTTTTATCAGGATTTTCCTACCCATAAAATGAGGTTCCCCATGTGGTGCTGCTCATCAGAGTACCAGAGGTGAATGGGGCCATCACTGTGGTCTGACCCTGTGTCCATTGGCAGCCGAACATGAGCATGGCACAGAGTAAAGCCCAGGATTGACTGGAGTTTGAAGATACAGATCCAACTCTTAGCTCTGTTATTTTCTAACTGTGTAACCTGGGGCAAATAATTTTAAGTCTCTGAACTTCTCTCTCTCTCTTTTTAGTTGTAAAGTGAAAGTTTGAAGAAAATAATTTCCCAAATGTCTTTGTTTTCTATGATTTTCACACATTCAGAGCAAAGGTTTCTTAATTTTCCATGAGGATTTATCAGGTAAGAGATAAAATTCTTATGTTGCCTTTATCACTTTAACAACTCATTGTTCATCATACATGAAGAACTGTGATTTCATTGTTATGATGTTCAATTTCCCACTGATTAGTTAGCTGTACACTGTGTTATAGTAAATGGTATAATTTCTACAATTAACCCAAAGGGTACTCTTTACTCTGAGCTCTCCTCCTCCTTTAGTGGGAATAGTCAATGCACTGTTTACAAAAAATGACAAGCCAGGCTGGAGAGGAAAGCACACTGATGTCCCAATTCCACTATTAATTTCTTGCTAGATGAGACAGACTGCAGTTATCTCATCTGTAATAAAAAAAATTTAACAACTGTCTTACCTATCTCATAAGAATATTGAATCATCAGATTAAAGCCTCTGCAAATGTAAATTCTGCTGTTATTATAATGATTGATGCTGCCAATAACTTCTAAGATGGTAAATGGAATGAACTGGCATATATTCTGCCATCTTCCAGCTGACTGTCTTGCCAAATATAGTACCAGACCACAGGTCTATCTGTTGGACAAGCTCCCTGCCTTTAGTGCCTATAACAAGTTCAGTACAAACATTTTACATCATTGAACCATGAAGAGCAGAGAGTATTTTTCCAAAGTATTTTTCTGAGAATAATTGTGAAGGATCATCTTCCAGGTGAATGGCTGTGACCTTGTACTTCCAACAGAAATAGAACTATGTTTTCTATACTGGTCCTAGTGAAGATGTAATTTCAAGGAGAATGACTTACTGCTCTGTGCATGGCAGGGGGAACAATAACCCTTGCTTAACCCAGTGATCTGTGCATAATCTTTCCCCCTGGCAACAATTTGAAGACAAGAAATGAAGAAACAGTTTGGTTTCCAGTTTTCTTCTACTTAAGAAATCCATGCTGCAAACCAGAGGTTTGCCATAATTTTTACAGTTTTGCTTTCATCTGGATGGGTCTTCCAAGCTAAAGAAATGGAAACTCCCATGACAACAACCACAAGTATCAGAACTAAATCTTAAAACGGTGGATATTCTGGATCTAGAATAAAATGAATTTATAGTCAGTCTTAAAGAGACAGTAATTCCTATCACCTTATCTCAGAAGTTAAAAGAATAGTAACAGCAAACTCCCATGGTCTCATGACTATCCAAATCATGAATGTATCATGTCAAATTGCTAACTTGAGGCTTTAAAATAAATCTAGAGCCAAACACAAAAAGGAGCAATGGACACTTAAAGACTCATCCGAGGACTGTGACTCTCTGTCTTCATGATGGGGGGAATAATTCACAGCTTATTCTAAAGGCTCATTTTGGGTTTAGAAATAGAAAGTTGGACAAAATACCTAGAACAAATTTCAGTTACACTCAACCACAAGCACTACTGAGAAATCATGACAAACAAAATTGATGTCAGTATTAAAGGATTTGCAAGATTAATTAGAAACACATTGGTTTTTCGTGTTTTGTTTTGTTTTGTTTTGTTTTGTTTTTAAGAGACAGAAAGAAAACAGATATGGATAGGTTTGGGAAATGAAGTAAACCAAATAGTCAAGCACTAAAGATGGAGTGACGACTTCCCAGATGCCATGGTGGACATAGATACCCAGTGCTACAAACTAGGTGGCAGCTTTAAAGAAAAGGTATTGATTTTCCAGTCACTTATATACTATAGAAAGTGACCCTTCCAAAACACTGAACACACTTTTCAGACAGACAAGCATGTTCCAGCCTTCTGATACTGTCAATTAATTCTGAGGAATCATTTTAAATTCTCTCGAGTGAGAGAGTTTTGTTACTGCATTTAGTTTCATTTAAACCCCTTTCAAAGAACTGTGTCTAATAGACTTTCAGAGCATCTCTGGGCAGCTCTAACTTACATAACCTCATTTTTCAAAAGTGCTCATTACTTTCTCCCCCTCTTAACATGCTCTCACTCCAGCTCAGAGCCTCCCTGGGGGAACTTTGCTGCCTGCTTTGGTAATATAGTAGTGCCTACCTTTGAGACTTTTTCTCATTTCTAAATGGAGTGTGCAGAATATGAAAGTGGGGGGAGACAATGCTCCTATTGTTGCTGATTGGCAATGGAATCAGAATCTGCCAGTGCAAATAACCTACAATCATATCTAGCCAGGATATTATCCAGGGCACATGTGGGAGAAATAAAAGGAAATAATGGAAAATGACAAAACGAAATGGCTTCATTTCTACCTCTGATACAGAAAAGAAAAGAAAAGAAAAAAATAAATATCCAAGTATATTTTTTTAAAAATACATTATTAAAATAAAAATTATAAAGTATGCTACCAAGTCATCTTATATTCTATTTGAGTTCTCCAAGAACATAATGTAGCTTCATTTAAACCGCAGACTCCATAATTCTGCTAAACAACTACAACAAAAAAAAACAACAGCCCTCTAAGTTAGAGATAATTCAGTGGAACACCTCACTTCTCTACTTAGTGAAATTGAACACTATTTGCAAATTGTGACTTGCAAAAAGCAAAAGAAAGCTACAGTCAGACTTATCCTCACCTCCTTTTCATCCTCAAAGAGAAAAAAATACATTAAAAACCATAAATGTAAAATGTTTTATTTGTCAGTGAAACACGAAAATGGAATAAAAGGAAAATATTAAATCACCTACTTAATAGTTATACATATATGAAGCTGTCATTATTTTTTAATAATTCCTAACTCTTTAGCCTGTTAGTGTTTTTATTTTTCTTATAGACATAAAACTCAAACTTGGTTACAGATATTTATAAAAGGCCAAAATGTCTCCAGCAATGTAATTTAGAAATTATATTTTACTCAGTCATACACTCTCCCTGAAATTTATTAAATATGCAGAATCTCACATTTTATTTAACCAACCATGCATGTACATCAGGAGTATTCATAAGTCTCCAAAGTGAAGATGAAATAATAGGAAAATAACAAACATCTGCCAAGCATTCCAACATGCCGTAAGAAGATGGGCAGGCAGAGACAACGCCCAAATCTGTCATTTACAAACCAAGTGATCCGGGACACATTATTAAAATCTCTCACATTTAGTTTTCCCATCCATAAAATGAAGATGATAATAATTACACACAGGGTTTTTGGAGATTAAATGAGATAATGTATGCAGAACACTTACCACAGAGTAAACAATAAATGGTTTTCTTTATTCTTGTTTTCTTTCTAAGGAAAAAAAAAATGGAGAGATACTCCATGCTCTTTTATGTTTAAAATTTACTTTTCCTTTAGCAAAAATAATGTGAAATTATGTGTGCCCATGGAGCGGGGCAGGTCTACTATGCCACTGAGGAACAGGCAGTTGTCCTATCAAGAATTCACCCTCCAGGCATAATCAAAAAACCATACTCCAAATGTGGCTCTTACAAGTGCTCCAGAGAGTTTTGCCTGCCATTAATAGCATGGTGCTTTGCCAATGTTAAAAATGGACTTTCACTGTTGAAATTAATAGCTTATTAATCAGTACAATGGATAGTAGATATGGATGGTAATTACTGAAATTAGTGGTATGCAGGATATGCACATTGGTAATAATATTCTAGAGACATCCCCCCAACCCTTGTATTAATAAGGTATAAAAATCTAGCAAATTCCAAATGTGTATCCATAAGGAAGAAGCCTGAGGCTATCCAATCCTGCCATTCGGTAAAAGGATTCTGGTTGTCTGATGTCCACCACAAGAGCAATGAGATTCTGCTTCTGAGAGTCTGTTTCTGAGATTCTGAGATATTCAGGTGTTTTGACCACCTAACATTAAGAGAGCTTGGACTTCATAAAGCTTATTGAACAGTGTCTGAACTATTTGACCTGACTTGCCAATAAATTTTTGTTTGAATAAATGTCTTTATAAGCACCAGAATTTGGTCTGAGATCACCTCTCATTAAAATCAAGTAGGGGGGCACCTGGGTGGCTCAGCTGGTTAAGCAACTGCCTTCAGCTCAGGTCATGATCCTGGAGTCCCAGGATCAAGTCCTGCATCAGGATCCCTGCTCGGCAGGAAATCTGCTTCTCCCTCTGACCTCTCCCCTCTCATTCACTCTCTCTCTCAAATAAATAAATAAAATCTTTAAAAAAAAAAAAAAACAAGTAGGAAAGTTATAGGATAGGGAGTAGTCAAACTCCTACTTACTGCAAACTTTTTGGCAATTATTGTGATGTACCCAGGTGCTATTATGAACAACCTAACAATTACGTGTGGCCCAACTGGCTTAGGTCAGTTTGCTTCAGGCTAGTCTTTTTTACTTTTTCTCCTTTTTTAAGATTTATGTATTTATTTTAGAGAGAGAGAGAGAGAATGTGTGTGTGTGAGTGGGGGTAGGGGCAGAGGGAAAGAATCTCTAAGCAGACTCTCCTCTGAGTGCAGAGCCCCAAGCAGAGCTTGATTTCACAACCCATGAGATCATGACCTGAGCCAAAACCAGGAGTTGGACATTTAACCAACTGAGCCATCCAAGTGCCTTAATCTTTTCTCGAATCAAAAAAATATATTAACTTAGATCAATGGTTAATTCATTCCTTATGGAATGCATACACACACAGGATAAATCAAAGGAGTGGAAATAAAGTGAAATTAGAAATCAAAATAACACAACTTTTAAAAATTTTAGTATTGAAGCTGGTAAAGTTTCAGTGAGTTGATATATGGCAATTGGCATCAAAAAGTAACACCATTTTCTGGAGAGGAAAATAGGTCAAATTTATCATGAACCATAAAAGTAAATGCTCCACCTATAACCACATGAAAGGATGTTGACATCATTAGCTATCAGGATAAGGCAAATGAAAATAACTGTGAAATATCCCTCTGTACCCACTAGAATGACTATAATCAAAAAGACTGATAATAACAAGTATTGACAAGGATAGGGAGAAATTAGAACACTCCAACATTGCTGGTGGAAATGGAAAATAGTGCAGCCATTTTGGAAAACAATCTGGTGGCTCCCCAAAAGTTTAAACATTAGAGCTACCATATGACCCAGCAATTCTGCTCCTAGCTACATATTCAAGAAGAATGAAAATTGGTGGCGGGAGGGATATTGGGGAGAGTATATGCTATGGGGAGTGCTAAGAATTGTGTAAGACTGATGATTCACAGATCTGTACCCCTGAAGCAAATAATACATTATTTGTTAATTTTAAAAAATGTAAATCTGTATGTGAATGTTCAGAGCAGCATTATTCATAATAGTCAAGAAGCAGAAGCAACCCAAATGTCCATCAACTGAAGAGGAATGGGTAAATAAAATGTGGTGTATCCATATAATGGAATAATATTCAGCCAACAAAAGAAATGAAGAAGCACTGATGCATGCCGCAACATGGGGGAATCTTGGAAACATTATGCTAAGTGAAAGAAGCCTGTCACTGAAGACCATGTATTGTATTATTCCATTTTTACAAATTGCCCAAATAGGCAAATCCATAAAGAAAGGAAGTACATTGGTGGTTGCCTAAAACTGAGAGGGCTGGGGGCAAATGAGAATGACTGCTAATGGGTGTGGGGTTTCTTTTGGGGATGAGAATTTTCTCAGATTGAGTGCAGTTATAGTTACATGTCTCTATAAGTAATCCTAAAAAACACTGAACTGTATACTTTAAATAAAAGCATTGTATGACATGCAATTATACCACAACATGGCCATTGTAAAAATTAGTAATGTTCAATCTCTTTGACCCAGTAACCCTAAGCATCAGTTTGAACCATAGAAAGTTACCAGTATTTTTGACCTACAAAATAGCAACTTAATATAGCTATCCTAAGATGGAATCCAAGGTTTATTTATAAAGAAATTCATTCATTATAAGTTTATTAGGACATGATTTTTAAAGATTTATTTATTTTAGAGAGAGAGAAAGCCCACATGAGCAGGCACAGAAGTAGAGGGAAAGGGAGAGAGGGAATCCTCAAGCAGACTCCCCGTTGAGTGTGGAGCCCACAAGGGGCTTGATCCTAAGACCCTAAGATCATGACCTGAGCTGAAATCAAGAGCAGGCCACTCAACCAACTGAGCCACCCAGGAGCCCAGAACATGATTTTGGAAAAAATCTAAATGCTGAGGGGGAAAAAAAAATATTAAATGAACTATTATATAATTACATAGTAGAACATAATGCAAACACATAAATTAGCTCCTTGAAGAAGTGTTCAAAGCATGACAAAATACCAGTTATGCCACATGATACAAATTTGGAAATATATCTTCATTCATAGGCAAAAAAAGTTAAATATAAGGAAATACACCAAGAATATTAACAGAATTATTTCTGAAAGTGAGGATTATGGGTGATTTTAGTTTTCCCTTTATTTTTGTACTTTGCAAATTTTCTATAATAAACTTGCATTACTCTTATAATTTGAAAATAATCTTTCACAAAAGGAAAGGAAAAATAAAACAAGAAAAACTAAGATGGCTAATTCAAAGATAGCCAAATGTACTTGGAATTCTACTAAATTTCACTTTTAATCAAAAAAGAATTTGACTTAAGTTTTCAAAATTCCTATTCAAGTATTTCAGCCTCTAAGGTGAAAAGAAGAAACCCTATTTTTTTTTCAGACAATAACACTAAACTAGTTATTCAAAGACTAGTCAATCTGTCTTAATTTGAAAGCTTTGCTAACCAAGAATCCACAACACCCTGTTCTAATTCTTTAGAAATAATTCTTCCGCTGTCAAGTGCTTATTTATTTCTGATCTGCAATTGCATATCATCCTCCCTTGTCCAAGCTATGTATAAATCAGAAATAGAGTTTATATGACAGTTTTTTGTCATTTTGCACTTTTAGAAGTGACTTGACTAATAGGAGTACTTCATGTCCCGCCAGCTAGTAAAAGCCATAGATGTATCATTGGTCCCTGAAAATCAGAATGTACTGAACTTCTCTCAGCTCCTGACCTTTCCTTCCCAGATGCCCCAGAGTCCTGTCCATCCAGTCTACATCTCCACAGCCTGGCAGTGTCAGGTTTAAGGTTATCAAGTCTCTTAACACCCCCAGTTCAGTTGATGGTAGTTTGACACCATAATGCTAGTGTGATACTCCTGAGAAGATATAGCCCAGAGACCCTTGAGGTAAACTCAATAAAAAGACAACACTTTCTTATACTTCAAGTTTAGCGCCTAAGGCAGCCTAGAGGGACACACACTTTATGTGAACACCTGGAGTTCAGAGAAAAACAGAAAGAGATTCAATTGAAGAGTCCATCACAATTTATCATAGTTATTTGAGAAGGAGCTCTGGATCAAATCCTGCTCCCTAGTAAAAGATGCTATTTTATGGTAAACCCTTTTGATATTACCTAGCCTTAATAAAAGCACACTCATACAAGTAGAAACTACAGAAAAAAATTATTGAATTACCTAATTTATAAGAACTGTACATCTAGTCACTACTTAAAGTTATGTTATATACTTACATAGTTACTTCATTTATTGTCTGTTTTTACCACAAGAATTAAACTCGGAGAGTAGGAATTTTTGCCTTTCTTATTCATGAGTTTAACTCCAGTCCTGGGGACCGTGCCTCAAACATAGTGTCTGTTGAGTAGAAGCTCAGTCAGTAGTGAGTGAATGGTTCCTCCACCCAATGGAACACTATTCAGCTGCTAAAAATGATGTTCAGATCGATGATCACTCAAAAATCCTCTCCATTCTGCATTGGAACAGTTACTACCATGTAAATTATTTAGTTCATTTATTTTATGTTTCTGCTCTTTCATGTTCTTGCTAAATGCAAACTACCCTCCAAGGTTTTGCAAAGTACATGGAAAGACATAGAAAGAAAGATGCTGCAACTAAGCACTTATCATTTCCTTGGTAACTCTTAGAAATATAAAAAAGAGAAACTAAGAAAGCAGGAAATTACATATGCCAACATTACCAGCCATCTGATGACATCAGAATTTCTGCAAGGGGCCTGCAAACTTACATGCATACCAAGTGTTACTTGCATCTGAAATATAAAATGTACCCGGTAGAAACTGCCCTTCATTTTGTCAATTGTTGTATTACTGATTTTTTTTTAAACTGCCTGATTATTTGGTCACTATATATTTTCCAAATTGTTAGTCAAAATCCAGCTGCAATCATTAGGGACATGTGAAAAAATGTTACACTATAAAATACTAGAACAACTCTTAAGAACAAACAATAATCACTTTTGAAATAGTGTCTTCTTACATCTGAGATGTCAGACTTGGACTTAAACCTTTGAAAAGGATAAAGATGAAGAGATTTTTGTGCAGTTAGATATGAATATAAGTCAAGCACAAGACCAAATCTGGAACAGAGTGACCATTTTTTGGTGAATGTGAACCCCTAAGATGGTCCCAACAGGTAGACCTGCTTTCTTAACCTGAAGTTAGACTGCCTAAGGAAGAGGCAGAGAATAGAGCTAAAAGTCCACAACGATAACCTGAGTTCTGACAGGGCCTGTATTGGTAATGGTTTTCCTGTAGATCTTGTTTGTTTCTGAACCTCTCAGTAAGATATAATCAAGGGAATACATAGAATATGAACAAATGAGTCTCTGAAGCTCTTGTAGTCTCACAGTGATCATATGGGACCTGAGTAATAGCTCTTAAAAGGCAAATAGTGCAGTGACTAGCCAATTTAAATGCAGATAAAGTATTGTGATCAAAGAGTTAGGAGATTTCATCCAGAATTTTCTAGGACTGAATTTTATTGATCAAGTATAACTTGAAATCAAGAGCCTTCTGCGAGGACTTCTAAAACTTTTTTGCTAAACACTGATGATGATGATGATGATGATTAGAGGGGGGAGAGAGAGAGATCATGGAGGGAGGGGCAAATGGAGAGGAAGAGAGAGAATCTCAAGCAGATTCCCCACAGAGCACAAGCCTGACATGGGGCTCAGTTTCACAACCCTGAGATCATGACCTGAGCCAAAAACCAAGAGTCAGATGCTTAACCAGCTGAGCCACACAGGGATCCCTAAACACTGATTTTTAATAATAATTTCATTGCCACCTGATCCTAACTTAATTGGAATATAGGTAGAAAGGGGGTAAAATGAGATAAGAACAAAAAAGCCACTTCTTACAATTAGTTAATTCACAGCTCATTTAGAATTTGAGGATCCAAAAGACAATAAATAGAGCATTAATAGAAAGCACATGAACTTACCTGGTGGAATTGCAATACTATTAGCCATGTGCACAAGATATTTTTCAAAATAATAACTATTTGAGAAGTACTTGTTGAAAAGTACCTTTGTATAGAAACTAACTCTTCAAAAGATGACAGAAAAAAACCTGTCTGTCTTGCTTCCATTAAGCTGATTTTATTAAACTGACTAGTTGGGGATTGGCTATTATGGCAGAACTAAAGCTTGCAGCCATACCTAAAGACTTAAAAAAAAAAAAAATCAATCCTATGCCAGTCAAATTCCATGCAAGTCACACATCTGTGAGCTGCATTCGGTCTTCGGGGACCCCCAGTTTGTCACTCCTATCAGCAAGACATATTCAATTTCCCTCTTCCTCACCAAAATGAATTGTAATACCTTTTGCACATTTGACATCTCACCAGGATCCTAAACATTAGCTTTGCACAATCAGGAACAGCTTAAAAGTGTAAAGCCAAGAGCTTATCAAATCCTTCCCAGTTCTCGGTTGGAAGTCTCAGGCCTGCTGTAAATAACAGAACTCCAGCTTCTGCAAGTCTCATTAGCATCATCCGTCCACCATCCTCAACACCAACTGGCAGGGCAGCATCTTCCATAACGAGTTCCTGGAATGTGGCCAGTCCCGGGAAGCCAAGCTTGGCTGGCTGCATCCCATCTTGGCAGGGTGTCTGATCATGCTGGCATGAAGGAGAGCAGCAGGGTAGCTGAACATTCTGAATTAGAAGCTGGGAAGTGGTGACCACACACTAAAGAAACCCTGTAGAGATTAGCTAAAGAACTTCAAGCTACAACTGCTGATATGGCAGCTGTTGGAAAGTGATTGCAATAGACAGTCTTTATGCAACACTGCAATAAGAAATGGTTCCTTTGGGGACCAGGTATGGGTAACCTGGGAAAGGCAGGTGAGAGCCCATGTTCACTTCCATAGGCCAGGTTTCATCTGGTCTGCCCTCACACCTTGATAGATCATCAGTGTTTGCTCTCATCCAGGTCTCATTTTATTCTGCAAAATAATGCCTCTCTTCACTCACCCAAGAATACCAAAGTGATAAACTAATTGGATGCAAGCAGCATAATCATACCACCTAAATCAGCTAGCTTACACATATCACTGAAGAACAGGGACATTTGCTAGAAACTCACGAAGTAAACCAGGGAATTCCAATCATCTCCTTTGTATGATCTGCCTTTGTGTGCACTTCCAATGTAATTTACAGAACTAGTAATTTCTCAGTATGTAATTTAAATTACTAATATGTGTCGATGGTAGACTATTATTTCACTCAAAACTCTAACCAGTGCTGATAAAATTCCTGCTATTGTGCTAGAATTTTAAAGAGTATGATGATTTTAAAGTCACTAAAAGTGAAATTTTTAGGTAGGGTCTGGATGACTCTCTGTCAAGTGAAGATTCCTTCATTGGATGAAGGCAGGGTTGGTGGGAATTATCTTAATGACCTTTCCAGACTTTTCCATCAACTTTATGTGATACAGCACAGCCACTGAAATATAGGCATTGAATTTTCAAGAAGCACAGTATGATCTTATACACAATTGCTTTAGATACATAAACAACCCAGAAATGAATATACTACATTTAATTTTCGGTTTATCCTGGGTAAATAATTTATTGATTCTCATATTGTAAAATGTTTGGAATTATACCAAACACAACACAGCTGATACTCTCCAGAAGCTGACATTTTAAGATATCAGGATCTACAAATCATATTACGCTAAATGTGCGATAAATTTCCCACTATCCATACAAATGGTGGCAAAATCACAAAAAAGGTTCAAATTATTTTAGTCTTACTTTGAAATAGATGACAACATTTCATGAAGTTCTTTAATGGTAAGTGCTACCTTTAGCACTTTACATCTTTATCTATTTTATCCCTCACCACAATGCTATTATGGGGGTCCCGAGGCTAAGAAAGATTGAGCAACTTGCTCAAGGTCACTCAGCTAATTAGCAGCAGGGCAAAGACTTGAATCTGCTTTGGAAACTGTCTGATTTGGAGTCCCCTACCTAGCACTGAGTTTGGGACTTACAGTTCTCTTCCTTGTTCCCTTACTTACAGGCCATACTGAAAGTTATGTTGCTTAAGTTAATACTGGGGAGTATGGGAGGAGGTTGTCTGAAGCTGGCTGGCAGACTGAGGAAAACTAATTTGAGTTTTAAAATGGGGACTGAAAAAAGTTGGCAGGGCTCTGCAAAAAAAGAGGTATAAGCAAGCTACTACTATTGTAAATAGGTTTAGTATTCCCAAAAGCTATCTGTATCTTGGAATGAGAGCTATAAAACTTTTCTTGCCCTTTGACTCAGTAATTTCAGTCTTTGGAATATACCCCAAGGAAATAACACAAAAGAAAAAGGTAATTTGTTCAAGATGTTCATTCAGGGGCTATTTTGAATTAGTGAAAAACTGGAAATAACCCTAATTTCCAGTAATAGGACAGTGACTAAGCAAACAAGGTTATGTAGAAAAAGAAAAAAAAAACTTCATAATCTCTAATAATGGCAAATGTAGACTACATTCACATGTGGACATATATGTAAGAAATAACTCTAAAAAGTAGAATTCAAATTAGCATAAGCATAGTCTTATGCTGAGACTTTTCTTTTTTCCTTGTGCCAAGTAAAATGCTCTGTGCATTAACAATCACACGAGAGAAATGTAAATTTATAAAGACGCATATGCCTCATTTCATTGTTGTAACTCCAGTAGTGGAACTGGTATATAAGCTATCCTTAATAAAAATGTATAGACATAGACCACTTATATAGAGCTAGTTTTTGAACTGAGACCAGACTGTATCTGGCATGTATTGATGTACTATCAGTGAGAGCTAATTTTTAAGAGGACTTACTATGTGCTAGGCGTTCTTCCAAGTTCTCTCCCTGTATTCTTTCATATAATCCCCCCTATAGCTCATGAGATAAGTATTACTACTATCATCTCTCTTCCAAGAGGAGGAAATTGGAGCACAGAACAGCTAAGCAACTTGCCCAAGTTCACCAAGGCTATGGCAGAGATGGATTTTCAACCAGGCTAGACTGTTGCTATGACCTCTTTGCAGCCATTATGCCACAACATCTTCTCTTATTTGAAAGAAGTTTCTAGATCTTGTCCTTTCCTAGTAATCATTTCTAGATTTTGTTTTCTGCTTTTCTTCTTCACCACTTCTGTTTTGTCTATAATATATAGAATCCTTGCAGGAAAGAACAATAACCAGATATAGAAGTTGAGGTAAAATACTCTCCATCTAGTGTCACCTGCATGAACATAATCAACTTGCCTGAACTGGTAAGACTTCATCCAAGAAGTAAGACTAGAGTAGGGTTTTTAAATCAGGTGAGGGAATTGTAGAGGCTGAAAAATAAAATGCTATTGTGGGCACATGGGATAATTGCAAATGAGAAAAAATATAACACATGGAGGAAATGTGATACTCAAACAATGTTGAATCTAAGAAATAAGTTGCCTGAGGATAAGTGACAAATATAGAAGAACATTTAAATCTCTTGGGAAAATGGTAATTTAAAAATAAAAATTTATGGTTTATATTTACCTAGTATCTTATATTTTATAAAATATTTGTAGTTTATGATCATATTTAATTCTCATGCTGTAAATGGTGAATAGTATAGTTGATGGGGAAAAAACAGAGAATCACAAGATTGAGTGTCTCACCCAAACCAGGCCCATTTATCCACAGTGGGGCCGGACCTCCGTCCCAGCCCTCATTCTCAGTAGAGCTGTTTAAGTCAAAGCCAGGTGCAGAAAATCATTCAGAGCCCATGAAGCCCTAGGCCATAAGTAAACAACCACTAAGAGAAGTCCAGAAAACAAATCTAACATAAGCACAATCAGAGATGAGAATTAAATATATAACAGGATCCTTTCAAATGAAGGAGGCAGAGTAAAGACAGAACTACCATCCATCAACTAAACTATTTGGGAAATGTGGGCAGGTGGTTATGTGTTTGGAAAAACATAAAACTTGAATCCTATTATCTGAATCCTTATAAAAGGCACATTATTATAAGACTCTCACATTTGGTACAAAATAACATTTTTGCTTTATCAGTACATTCCATGGAAGCATTTGCAGAGTGAATGAGGCAGCCTCCATTGTATACATCCCTAAACACCCTCACCTTCACCTGACTCTGTCTTATGGAAGCCTAGGCTTTCTTGAAAGATCAGAGCAAATGCTGCCTGTTCCTAGAAGCCTCTTCAAGTTCTTCAGGTGATAAACTTTCCCTTTCCCAGGCATTCATAGCATGTTCTGGGTCATCTTATTGATGATCTTGCCTTCTGCCTTGTTCAGCGCCAGGATAACATAACACATTTGGGATTTATCTTTGTGCTTCCTACAGCCCCAACACAAGTGTCTTCACACTGTAGTTTTTCACTGAATTGGTGAGACATTGTCTGAGGTCCTATCAAGCTCTCCCCCATAGACTCATGAGATGCTTACTACTACAGTTATTATTATTATCATCTCTCTTCCAAGAGGAGGAAATTGGAGCACAGAACAGCTAAGCAACTTGCTCAAGGTCACACAGGCTATGGCAAAGAAGGAATTTGTTGTTGCTGTGCCTATATGCAGCCACTATGCCACACATCTTCTCTTACTTGAAAGAAGTCTTTCTTTCAAGACATAAACTGCAAAGGTTTATAAACCTTTTCCGGGATTTGGGATACTCAAGTTTAACTACAGGTATGACCTCAGTAAAGGACTCTCTTCACTTAAAAATCTTGTCTCCTTATAATCATATTTTACTCTAACCTTTTGTACCAGAACATTTGCATTCATTTAATGCATTAGTAATTAGCACTAGCAAATAGCAAGCTTACATCCAGAAGGTTACATTATAAAGTGTCTTTTTTAATCAAATAGGTATATGGCAGTCATCAAACAAACTAATTTGAGATTTGCTTTTACACAAATTTCATAAATATCCTACCAGATTTTATGCAATATGAAGGTAAGAGCTTCAAAGCAGAAAGAACCCCAGCTTTTTGAAGAGTCTCTCTTTTAATACGAGCTGGTGAATAAACTGTGGTGAAAGAACTTAAAATTTCAGAAAAAAATACATCACTTCTACTAAAGTCAACTGTTCTTTGGGGATAAAAAAAATAATGTTTTTTTAATTAGTAATTTAGAATAATGATTAAATAACATTCATTTTATTGAGATTTTTATAAAGAACTGAGAAAACAATTCTTCATAGTAGTTATGAAAACACAAGAGCAAGTGTTGAGTTTCTGAAACACAATCATCTTCCTAATTCCCTATCTTCCCTTGGGCCATGTGTGGTGGTGGTGTGATCCTCAATTAAAAAGCTTGCTTATAAGGAAGATAAAGACCTAGGAAAGAATACTACTGAGGCTTGCAATGAAAAGTAAACTAAGAAAAAGATGAAGTAATTATTTTCAATTTTACCACATTCTATGAAATATCCAAAATTTCTATTACATTTTGTGTAACATGAGAAAAGCTCTTTGATCCATGAATAGGTTAATCTAACAACGATTCACACAAGTTTTGTCCTTTTCAGGGAAAAGAGCAATCAGTGATCAAGGAGCATACAAGTCACAAAAGGCATGAAAACTTACTTTTTCATCATCTTCAGTAAATGGAGCACCTTCAGGAATCTTGTTTATTGCTTGGGCCACACCAATAATCTCACCATCACTGCTTCGGATAGGCATGCACAATAGTGACTTTGTCTTGTATCCAGTTAGCTTGTCAATTTCATCATTGAATCTTCGATCCTAAAAATAAGACAGAGAGTGCATTAAATGCATGTGTGTTGTTGTCAGGCAGAAGGAGAGAGAAGTGTATTTCTGTGTATGATGTTTTATCACCAGGAATTTTACCCAAAGAATTCTTAATAATAATACCAGATTTGATTTCATGTTGAAGTCACCAAAGGAACATAAATGAAAATAAATCACTACCATAGTTGTTAAACATGGTCAATGATGAAAAAAACTTTAAACCCTCAAAGTTAGAGAAGAGGCAAGTGTTTGTTTTTTGGATTTTTTTTTTTTTTTTTTTTGAGAGAGAGGGTACACACACTTGAGAGCAGGGGAGAGGCAGAGGGAGAGAGAGAGAAAATCTTAAGTAGGCTCCATGCACATCATGGGGACCATCACAGAGCACAACACGGGTCTCAATCTCAGGACTCTGAGATTATGACCTGAGACAAAATCAAGAGTTGGTTGTTTACCCAACTGGGCCACCCAGGTGCCTCCCAGCGGCAAGTGTTTTTAGTGGAACTCCACTCTATGCTATTTACTCAAATCTGTTATTTCACATAGACAACTGATTATGAAGTATCATAAAAGAAAAAGACCATAAATTCATATTAAGTACTATGAAAAAAATATGCAGAAAAGCACCGCTTTACTTCTGGTCAAAATGTCCTATGAGAAAAGAACCTATGAGCTCACAATGATACTATTAAAAAAACAAAAACAAAAACAAAAAAACAGTGTCATAAGAGGGAGGAGAGAGAAGTCTTCTTTATAGAATGTCAGCTTTAAAAATGTAGAAGGAATGGTAAATTATATATTATTTATTTCACAACTACCAATATAATAATATACACAGGCAAGGATCACCAATGGATGCTAATACCACTGTGTAGAATGTGGTTATATGGTGGTTATGTGGAAATATTGTTAAAAAGAATATTCACAAAGTCTCAGGGTACCACTCCAATGACTCCCTCTTAAATTCAAAGAGAAAATGATGTCTTTATAGTAAAGACACAGGGTAGACACAACGTTAAACAAGTAATCAAACTTAACATTACCACTCATGAGCCAAAATAATATCATACGCCTCCTGATGGAATGCAATGTGATGAGGACATCATCAAAAACATGGAGTGTTCTTGTCAAATGTGTAACATGTATCTGACCATTCAGGAAAAGAAAACTAAGAAAAATGCAGATTATTGGTCATTCTATCAGAAGCCTGACTTGAACTCTTCAAAAATATCAGTATTGGGGATGCCTGAGTGGCTCAGATGGTTAAGTATCTGCTTTCGGCTCAGGTCACGATCTCCAGTCTCCGGGGATCCAGTCCCACACTGGGCTCCCAGCTCAGCGGGGAATCTGCTTCTCCCTCTCCCTCTGCCTCTCCCCCTGCTTGTGCTCTCTCTGCCTCTCTCTCTCTCAAACGAATAAATAAAATCTTTTCAAAAACATCAATATCGTGAAAGACAATACTTTTAATATAAAAATAAAATAGGGCCATGGGAGCTGTGCTGGTTTAGAGAAGACTTAAGAGACCTGAAATCTAAATAAAATGTGTGATCCTTCACTGAAAATTATTGTGGAATTTCTGGGTGTGGAGGGGTGACAAATAGAGAAAGTTGTAGTATTGTTCTATCAACATAAACTTTCATAGGTGTGATAGTGGTATTGTAATTAAGTAGGAGAATGTTCTTTTTTTAGAATATACATGTTACAGTATTTTGGTGTGAAATGTCATAATACTTTCATATGGTAAGAAAGAGAAAGAAAGGAGGGAGGAAGAAAGGAAAGAGAGAGAGAAAGAGAAAAGAAACTGGCTCTTGAAAAAGGTAACAGAGGCTCTTTGCCCAGCAGGGACCCTGCTTCTCCCTCTCCCTCTGTCTACTTCCTTGCCAACTTGTGCTCTCTCTCACTCTGATTCAAGTAAATAAATCAAATCTTAAAAAAAGAAAAGAAAAGCTAACAGGGACTAAAAATGCTCCAAGGAAGATGATTAACTAGATTCTGGCTCACTGCTTCAAGCGAGGGACTGAGTGGAGTGAAGCTTCTCCCAAGGACTTCAATATTCTTTCTGACAAGATACTTAAAAAGCAATGAAGGCCCATTGTCTACTACCATCTAGAGCTATGAATTTCATCTAAGAGTCAAGGGAGGCTGACTGTGGACAGGTGACGCCTCAAAACCAAACACTGTTGGCCTTCTGATGAGTTATCTCTCTATTTATCATCTTTGTTATCTTCAGTACCACAAGGACAGGAGCCCTTAACTCCATACTAAGACCTGGTTTTGGTCTGGGGACTCATCCAAGCTATCCTAACCTTAGTTAGGGGAGGGAAGAGCCCTGAAGGAGAGAGGGAAATAAAAACCCAGATTAACCAAATCTCCTGCTCAAAATGAGCCTGCAACCAAATTTTCAGAAAAGCACTAATTTGTATTAATTTTTTAAAAATTCACCGAGGAACAATTATGCACCAAGCTGTGAGCTAGGAGATACAGCAGGAAGCAAGAGAGGCATCATCCCTGCCTTCACAGAACCTGCAATCTAGTAGTTGAGGCAGATGACATATAAATGTATAATCATGTGCTGTAGTAAGTGATACTAGGAAAAGAGAAGGGTGTTATGAGAGAGACTTAACAGGAGGTACCTATGTCTATGGTCTATCTGAAAACAGGATAAGTAAGCTATAGCTTGCATCATGAGTAGGGATTAGCCAAAAAAAAGTTGAGAAGAAGTTTCCAGGAAGTTAGAACAATACCCATGAAGGTCCCGAAGAAGGAAAAAACTTAGTAAGTTCCCCCAACTCCAATGTCAGTGTGGCAAAAGCACAGGGAGTCAAAGGGAGAAAGGAGGGAGGCAGGGGCCAGATGGCGGCAAGCCTTACAGGTTTGGAAAGGAGTTATAACATTAACCCTAAGTACAGTGGAACATCATTGAAGATCTTGAAGCAGAAGATGATATGACTCATTATCCAGCAATTAGCATTCCCTGAAATCACTTATTAGTTTACTTGTTCTCCCTCTGTTAGTATGTAAGATCTAAAACAGCAGAGATTTTATTTCGTTTCCGGCTTCCTACTGGCATATCATAGGTACTCCACAGTAGTTTTTTTTTTAGTCATAGGAATTTTTTTTAAGTTTGTACTGCAATTATGCAAAATATAGAAAAGTTGGAAAGGACCTAAGGCTCCACATTTCATTCCTTAGTGTATATTTAGAATACTTTTGCACATGTACAGAAAAGAAATACATAAATGTTGACTGCAACATCAATTATGAAAAGAAAAAGAAGTGAAAAACCATTTATTTCAATTTTGGTCAATAGAAAAATAAATTATGATCTCTTGTTCTGATATCATACTATGCAACAATTTTAATGAGTAAACTAAAGCTACTTATATTAACATGAACAAATATCAAAAACATGTTAAGTAAAATAAACAACCTATAATCTGATACCATCTATATAATACCACTAATATTTAAAAACAATCCTAAACACAAGTATGGGTTCAAATATGTACCAAAAGTATAAAACATACATGAGAATAATAAACTCTAAATTTATTTAAGTGGTTACCTCTGGGAAGGAAGGGGAAATAGTGTCAGAGAGGGGTACAGAGGAGGTTTCAACTCTACCAACAATTTTCTTTCTTTAGAAAAAAAGAACAATTGTGAAGCAAATATAATACAATGTGAAGATTTTATAAACCTAGAGGGCCTATTTCCTTCTAAATGCTTCAATATTTTATAATAAAAAGTTTAAAACCATGTTTAAAAAATTAAGAACTTTGTGGAAGATAATACAGGCTTGGAATATGAGAAACCAATTAGGAAACTTCAATGGTCCAGGCAAGGCAAGAGGATGGTCTGAATTAAGAGAAAGGCAATGAAGGTAAGACAGATAGGTTGGAAGTTGCATCTACAGAACTTCCTGATGGGTTAGTTGAGGTTGGGAGGGCTAGAAAAAGAAGAGTATATCTCTCATTTTAATTTGAGAAACTATGTGACTCATGTAAGAAATGAAATTTAAGAAATTTAAGAATTTAAGAAATGAAACAGATTAACAGGGGGAAAAAAGAGAGAGGCAAACCGTAAGACAGACCCTTAACTATAGAGAACAACCTAAGGGTTGTTGGAGGGATGGGTGGTGGGTGGGCTAAATGAGTGATGGGTAATAATGAAGGCACTTGTGATGAACACTGGGTATTATATGCAAGTGACGAATCACTAAATTCTACTCCTGAGACTAATATTCAGGAGTAGAATACTCCTACACACTATATACTATATGTCAACTAACTACAATTTAAATTAAAAAATTTAAACAAAAAAAAATTGAGAAACTATGGGTTAAAGTGCCATTTACTGGAATGGAGGAGATGCAGATTAAGGTGAAAGTCTACATAAAGAAACACAAGAAGGTTGATGAATCAGTTTATTAAGTGAGGTGATGTGCATCTTGTGACCTCAATCACAAGCTGTGTGTGAAAATTACCTGAGAAGATTTTCAAAAGACCAGAGCCTGGGCTCCATCCTAAACTGAATCAATGAAATTAGGCATTGCCATTTTTTAAATGTTTATAGGTGATTCTCATATGAGAACAACTGTCCTCAATCATAAGGAGATTAGTTACTAGTGAGATCAATAAAATTCACTGAAAGGGAGTGGCCTAAGATAGGAAGAACTGAGGAGAGCACACATATTCTAGTGGTTGCATATCAGATGGGATGGATTGTGTTAGTCTGGACTTAAAAACCCACTCTGGAGTAGACATGGCCCATCTGTTCTTACCTTTATGATAATATGCGTCTCTGGAGAAGGGCCCCATCCACCTAAGTCCAACTCTGCATAGACTAGCCACAAAGACTGTGGGGGTATTCATTGTCAAACTATCCAAAGCCCCATGAGAACAATAGACATGGAGATGCTTCAGCATGACTGGGGGCACAAAAATATTAATAACCCTCCAATCTCCTCTCCAATTCTCTGTATCCATCTGATAAACTTCTAACACAAGGAGAAAAAATAATTATGTTGACATACGTGGTGTTAATCTTCCAATTTAAAAGCTGTGCTGAAAGATTTATCTCATTAGGTTTTAGTGTTTAAAAAAATGTAATTCATCTTAAAATATGCTTTGTCCAAGTCTTCATTACACTATTTCTGGGATGAGTCTCACAAATTAACTCAAAAACTTGATAGAAGCCATCTAATGGGAGGTGAGAAGAGCTGATATAATTGTACACTTTCTTAATGTTTATTAATCTCTAGACTAATTTCCTAATTTTAAGAAAATTAAGAAAGTTGAGCATAAAACTGAGGTATAAATTAATTATAGGAAAAGAAGAAAACTAGGTAAATAATTAGTTAAAGAAACATATTTCTCTGATGTGATATAGGGAAGGAAAGTTTAAAAACAGAAGACAGCAAAAAAAGATAGATTTCTCTTGCCAACCAATGACCACAAATGAGTATAGTAATAAGGGAAACATAGGACATTTTGGAAGATGTAGCTGGAGGCCACATTTAGTGTAAGGTCAGAAAAAATCCTCCAAAGAAAGTGAAATGTTTAAGCTGACACAAAGAATCAGTGTCTCAGAAAGACAAAATAGTACCCAAAATGCAAAGCAGTAGAAAACTGTTAAGTTTGAGGAATTGGAAGAAGTTGAAGATAGCTCTCAAATGAAGAGTCTGATATGGGACAGGAAAAGCTGGCTGGAGACTCATGAAGGGGTACCTAGTGACCTGGTTTAGAATTGTTAATTTATCACAGGAAGAGGAGGGCCCTGGAGGGTTTTAAGAAAGTGGATGGGAATGATAAAACTGATTCTTCACTTTAGAAATACCACTCTGGCTTACATGTGAAGAATGGATTGGAAGCAACAGATCTAGGTGAGAGACAGACCATCTCTGGACTGTGATGGTGGTTAATGATGGTGGGGGTGATGGGAATGGACTGAGTTGAAAGATATTCAGGTGGCAGAATCAGTAGGACTTGCTGATTAATTTGATGAAAGTTTGCAAAGGTGTAAAAAATGACTCCAAATGTTAGGTACAGGTACCTGGGAAAGTGGCAGAGTAACTCACTGAGTGAGAAACACAGGAAAGGACAGATTCAGAGGTGGGAATAGGAGTTCCCTTGTATACATTTTGAGGTTTAGTTGAGAATAGGTCATCCATACGGTGGTATTTCCCCCAAAGTAGTTTGAGAGATAAATAATATATATATATATATATTTTCTTTTTAAATTTCAGGAAAAGTACTTAGAATGGAAAGTAGAGATAGTTTAGGTAAGAGATCAATAACTTTTTTTTTAAGATTTTATTTATTTGTCAGAAAGAGAGAGGAAGAGAGAGTGAGCACAGGCATAGAGAATGGCAGGCAGAGGCAGAGGGAGAAGCAGGCTCCCCGCCGAGCAAGGAGCCCAATGTGGGACTCAATCCCAGGACACTGGGACCATGGCCTGAGCCGAAGGCAGCTGCTTAACCAACTGAGCCACCCAGGCATCCCGAGATCAATAACTTTTAACCTGAGGTCTTCAGGTGTTCATCCCACTCAATAGCAAAGAAGGCCAAGTAAGGAGGAAACAGGACCAATAAGGTAGAAACACTGGCCTATTTATTGCTGAAAATAGCAACTTGAATAGGAAACTAACAGATGCCTCTAGGTCTATAATGAAATATCACATGGAGAATAATGTCCAATTTTTACTCATCTCCCTTAGGACAAAAGAACAAGAAATGATCTATGACAGATGAGGTTTCTAATAAGTTAAAGTAGGGGCTTCTTTAATAAGGTTGTTAAAATCTGGAATGAGTTTCTCATGATTGTGGTAGACTCTTCTTGCTTTAAGTATTTTTATGTCATAATATTTTTCCTATCTCAAATATTTTAAGTATAACTATTCTTATAAAAAGTAGTGTAGAGATTTTCTCAGCCTTTTGTGCAGACCTATTTTTGCATATGATGCTATGACTTTTAATATTTAAAAGAAAAGTAATAAGGCCAAGAACAATTTTTACTTTTTGGCAATGGAACTGAACTCTGCCCGCTATATAGAGAACAGTAGTTTGGTACACTTCTTCCTCAGGATCTGCAGCCTATTCTACAAATTCCTCAGTCAAATGTGATGCTACATAGCACACCCAGAAAATTGGTCTTACCTATAAGATCCACTGAGGGTTTAGAAAGAATGAACTTCTGTAGTCTGAGTTTTCAGGTCCTTAAGAAAAGAGCTATGTTCGCTGCACTCAAGAATCCCAGCCAGCTCCAAAGAGACACAATTTAGAGACACAAAGGAGCATCAAAGCAAAAGGGAGTCCATCCCTTCTTTTCATCTTCTCTGAGAAACCACTCAAGGCTCCCCAAGGCAGGAGCCAGAGCTAAGAATTTTATCCAGGTCTCAGATTCATGACAAGCATGGATCACATAAGATCTCTTTCATCCTCTCTGTATTTAAAGCTTAACTCCCCAACACTTTATAGTAAAATTTTCCAGTGCTCATGATTAAGCCAAGAACTGGTCTTGAGCACCATTTAACCCATAAGGATGATTGTTTTAACAATTTCAACCCTAATTTGGGTTCTTCATAACCAAAATGATCAGACTTTTCAAATCTGAGAATGTCGACATGATGGTAATCTTGTTTTTAGAACATACATATGAGGAAACATGTAAATGCAAAAAGGCCCTATTAATTCTGTGCTGTGTTTAATGAATTTGTATCTGAGTCATTGTTTCCATAAATTATAGAGAAAAGGTGATACAAGATATTTGTGTATAGATGGTATTTCTTCTTTCTTCAGACACTTATACATTCATAGGAATAGAACAGTGGTTGGCAATCCTTGGGAACATTGGACTCATGTGAGGAGCTTTAGTGGACATTTAGCTTTAGGATAGTGGTCCTAGCCCCACCCCGACCAGTTAAATCATATAGGTGGGACGAGGGGCTGGATAGGAGATCTGACTTGGTTAAGAACCACTGAATTAGAGGTCCCTTATTAATAAGTCCAAGGCCTCCAGGGCTCTGAGGGGAATAGATTATAAACCTCTGCTTTAGAGCTTTCAAGACAAGTGTATGCGTTCACTTTGTTCTGTTTCGTTATGTTTTCCATCCACTTTCCCCCAAGGCTGAACCTACCAGGCCTGCACACCTTCTCCAGCACCCTACTATTTCACCCCTGCAAAGAAAGGTTTGGATAGGGCGCCTGGGTGGCTCAGTGGGTTAAGCCGCTGCCTTTGGCTCAGGTCATGATCTCAGGGTCCTGGGATCGAGTCCCGCATCGGGCTCTCTGCTCAGCAGGGAGCCTGCTTCCCTATCTCTCTCTCTCTCTCTCTGGCTGCCTCTCCATCTACTTGTGATTTCTCTCTGTCAAATTAATAAATAAAAGCTTTAAAAAAAAAAAGAAAGGTTTGGATAACAAGTTCAGTCCCATGTTTTATCTACATCTTTTTAAACTGCCAGATGGAATTGCGTAGAGAAGCTAATGGAAATATGAACTGTAAAAGGAATAAACCTTGAAACTCAAACTGATAGACTGCCAAACTGTCTGAGGCTTAAACAGAAATTGCTTTTATTGGTATATCAATTAGTAACACTCATTTGATCCTCATTAATAAAAGCATCTCCTTTACATTTATGATTTATCATAAACATGACTTATTCTCCAGAAAATTCTTAAAAGGCTAAGCTCTTGAAAATTTTGATCTGTCTTTAAAGATTACAAAAGTACTATCCTGCTTTTCTCCATACCAAGGATAACTAATTGTTCTGAATTGAGGTAAGGCTTGAGATTTTAATGCATAAAAACAAAGACATAATAACTAGATAGTTAATTCTTTGGGCCTCCTAAGTCAATGCTTGCTGAGAAAAGTACAAAATTTTCATTGCTATTCTTAATATGTATTCAGAAAATGTCATTCCCCTCCAGTAAGTAAAAATCTTGTCTCTCTGAATTCTTTCATAAAAATTCTTTAGATTTGAATAGTACAAAATATTACCCAAAATACATATGTTTTAGAGGCTTCTTTTTTTTAATGGACCTTAAGTGATATGGTGGGTGGTGGAGCAGTTTGCAAATACATAGAGGTCAGCCCTCTTTGGTAAATGTGTAATGAGCATAGTTTCATTTAAATCTTCCAAACTGAATTAGCAGTTAACCTATGCCATAAAAGAATTTAATATGAAGTTTCAAAACCACTGTTATTGTCACTTGAACTCGTTATTCAGTGTCATTGTCATTACCTAGTTGCTTGCATGGTTATCCATTTTAGTTATGTTGCTAAAGTCAACTTGGTTTGCTGGTGTTCTTTCTTCATTCTTCCCTTCTTAGTTGGCGCTTTTCTTTGGCCCTTACTATAGTCATCATGGCTATTTTTGTTTATCTTTCTTATGACAAATACAAATATATCTCAAGGCAAAAGACACAAGACAATGGAAAAACTACAACACAGTTGAAACCAAAACTGCAGTTGAGGTGGTACAAAAGAAAGTGATGAATTATTAAACTTCTTTAATAGAGAGCACAGATCCTTATTACAAATATACTTTAAGTCTACAGATATATTGTATGTAGAATTAAAATACAACTCCATGGCCTATAAGTTTTACTGTGTGTAACTAAAATGTCTGAGAAAAGGCCAGTACCTGAAGAGAAAGCTATGCAAAGAGTCAGCCAGAGGCACCTTCCTTCCTATTACAGAGCAGACATCCAAGAACTGCAGTGAATCATGGAGGTGAGGCTATAAGGTAGAACCAGGAAGGTCAAGAAGTCTGCAAATATGAAGAAGGTTTGATCAGCATGGAGTTGTGGTTCAGGCACCAAACAGTCAGGAACCAGGAATACAGGGAAAGCCAAGGACAAGACAGTAATGCATGAAAAACCAGATCTGGGTTGGGAGTATGAATAGAACAGTGATACACTAGAAACTTGATCTCACCATTTATTAAAACCTAACAAAGGGGAGTACTTGGGTGGCATCTGTTAAACTTCTGTATTTGGCTCAGGTCATAATCTCGGGGTCCTGGAATCCAGCCCTGTTCAGTGGGGAGACTACTTCTTCCTCTCCCTCTGCCTCTTACCCTACTTGTGCTCACTTGCTCGCTCTCTCTCTCTCTCTCTCTCTCTTCAAATAAATAAATAAATAAATAAAACTAACAAAGACCACCTCCAGCAGAAACCTCCTTGTACTTTTCAGGGCACCTGGGTGGCTCAGTGGGTTAAAGCCTCTGCTTTCGGCTCAGGTCATGATCCCAGGGTCATTGGATTGAGCCCCACATCGGGCTTTCTGCGCAGCGGGGAGCCCGCTTCCTCCTTTCTCTCTCTGCCTGCTTCTCTGCCTACTTGTGATCTCCCTCTGTCAAATAAATAAATAAAATCTTAAAAAAAAAAATACAAAGAAACCTCCTTGTACTTTTCAAACTGTGGGCCATTGAGATAACCTGAAAAGTGGTCTCAAAATATAGCTAATTCCTTAGCAACTGTATCAGTCAGGGCCTGGCCTTTCCCACCCAGGCGCCCTAGTGCTCTCTAGGCTTTTAGCAAGATATAGCACCAGTCTAAATAGCCCTGCTATTTTTTAAGCTATCATTGTCCTGGCTATGAAATTTTTTACCATAAAAATTCAGTCTAATTGAACTGCTACACAGACTGTCAAAAGAATTTGATATTTTCTGAAAATCACAGAGAACAAAGGACAAAAGGATTGCCAAGATACTATAGTTGGGCAACTTTCTGATATAGATGGATCTTTCAACTCTAAGAATCTGACCTTATCCACATTTAATTGCTAAACATCACAACATCATATGTGGCACAGTGTATATAATGCTAGAAGACATCCTGATTTAACAAAATGATAAATATTAGAAACTAAAAATTAGCAGTTTGACACTGGTTCACAAAACAAAATTCTCAACAAACTATTAAACCAGTAGATGATAAGTTTGAAAGAAAGTGATTAAGAACAAATCTTGCAGCCACAAGAGTGTTCAACCACTCAAAGTTCACATTAGAAAAGATCAGGCTCTTTCACTGGGAAGAAGTCTTGGAAGTCGCATGTCACTACTTCCCTAGAGCTGGTTGGTTCCATATTCACTGCATTCCCTCTGTAAGTCACCATGCCCCTGAAGTCCTCTTTTCCTGTCCTATACCAGGCTCTCCATTTCCCTGGCGCTCATCCTAGCTTGGCTGCAAGTAAACAGCAGTGCTGAGAGTTCTTGGACACGCCCCAGAAGTTATATGGTCATGTGCATCACAAAACAGTGGGGCATAATCTCTAGTCCTCTAATATGAGATGAAGAGCCATGTATCAAACTGAAGGTGCTGATATGTGGTTAGGTCTATCAGAGGTTTGTTTCCACCAACACAAATCATTCATAAATAATCTGGACAGACACAGGAGTGGACTCAACACTTTTTCCAGCATAAAGCATCAAGATGCTTTCTAAGAAATTCTTGTAAGTAGGAGCCGTCTAGACAGATATCCTGGAGAACCGAATCACACTGATTTTTGGCAGGTTTGTCTAAATTATTCCACCTTGGATAGGATGAATTAGCCCCTCCTGAAATGGGTCTCCCTGCCTGCCGCCTTGTTCCAGATATTTCCTTGACTGGCTGGCAGAACACCGTAATGGCCTTTTTACAAAATAGATCAAGTCCTTGGCAGAGCCAACCATCACAGTTTTCCAGTCTGGGTTTGGCGCATTAGAAAGATTAGACAAGGTCAGGAACCATTCTATAACAGTTCCATAAATCTCAATTCACTTTAATAAAATGAGCAATTTAACCACCTACCATTCTTCCCTGGTTTAGGGTATGCATAGGATGGAACAACAGAAGCAAAATCCACAAAAACCCTGGGCTACCAAATCTATAAGACTCTTTCATGCTCCCATGGACGAAGTAGTAACAGGTTTCTAATATCAATGGGAAGTTCAACTTTAAAACTTAGTAGTGTCTCAATCCCTCTGTTTACTTAAAAAGAAAGAACACCTTATGAGCATGTTTCCCCCACCATAGCCTACCCACCAACATGCACATATACAAGAACATTTGATACATCTGGCTACACCCTTCACCCAAACACAGGACACTTCATACTATTGGTCATGTGGACATCAAACAGTTAGGAAAACTGACTACGAGCTGGATCAGCAAAGCTGGCCAATTTGAAATCATATGTCAAACAACTGTATCATACAGAATATATCATTTAACTACAATGCACTTTAGTTAGAAAAATAAAATAAAGAAAAAATACATTTGAAAATTTAATATACATTGCTGAACAGCTTATCATTCAGAAAAACCAAAATGGAATCATAAACTTTTTAGAAAATATTTAGAAAAATAACAGGGTGCTGTTATAAGTATTATGTATCAAAACAAGGACAGTTTTGTATAACAGAGTTATAAAGATTCTTTTTTTTTTATTTTATTTATTTATTTGACAGAGAGAGAGAGAGAGAGACATAACAAGTAGGCATAGAGGCAGGCAGAGAGAGAGGGGGAAGCAGACTCTCCACCAAGCAGAGAGCCCGATGCAGGGCCTGACCCCAGGACCCCGAGATCATGACCTGAGCCGGAGGCAGAGGTCCAACCCACAGAGCCACCCAGGCGCCCTGAGTTATAAAGATTCTTAAAGTTTTAGTCTTAAATGCTTACATTAGAAAAGAAAGAAAAGTTCAACTTAGTGAAGTGAATATCCAGCCACAAGGAATTAGAAAAAAAGAATAGCAAACAAAACTCAAAAAGATGAGAGAAGATGATAAAAATAAGAGCTGAAGTCAATGAAAAAGAAAATGAACATATAATGAAGAGGGTCAATAAAGGTCTAAAAAGTAATAAAATATACCAATCTAGAGAATATAATCAAAAGGAAAAAACAAGAAAGATATTAAAACTTTTTTAAAGATTTTATTAATTTATTTGACAGAGAAAGAGAAAGAAAGCACAAGCAGTGGGAGCAGCAGGCAGAGGGAGAGGGAGAATCAGTCTCCCCGCTGAGAAAGGAGTCTGATGCAGGGCTCGATCCCTGACCTTAGCTGGAATCACGACCCGAGCAGAAGGCAGATGCTTAACCAACCTAGCCCCCCAGATGCCCCAGAAAGGCATTAAAATTTTTAAATAAAATGGGGTAAAACTATAGTTGCTATAGAGATTAAACAGATAAAATGTTTTGAACAACTCTGGGTCTATAAATTTGACAACTTAGAAAAAATAAACAGATCCATACATGTTAACAAAACCAACTCTTTAAAGCTTTTAAGAAATTGAATCAGTAGTTTAAAATAGTCCCATTAGGTGTGTGTGCAGGCATGTGTGCACACGCACACACACACAAACACACACATACACAGGATCCAGATGAATTCCCAGGAAATTCTACCATAAATTCTACTATACCAAAAAAGCATTAGGAAATTCTAATCTTACACAAACTATTCCATACAATGGAAAAAGAGTTATTTGTAATATAACACATTTCAGAACCAGACAGGGATATTATAAGAAAAGAAAAATATAGGCCAATCTCACTTATGAGTGAATACAGATGCAAAAACTCTGAAAGTAAGCATTTTTATAAAACAAATAAGACAATGTATAAACAGGATAACTTATTAAGAACAAATTGGTTTTTACTAGGAATTCTGGATTAGTTTATAATGAGAAGCTCAATTAAAGTAATTCAGTATATTAACAACTTAAGGTAAAAAAAAAAATCAAATCTAAATGGAAGCCAAAAAAAAAGGGGGGGTAACCTTCTATATTCATTTGTGATTTAAAAGAAGAGAAACAACCTTCTTAGCAAACTGGGAATGGAAGTCACTTTCTTAACCCAATTAAGGGCGTTTCAGAAGACCCAGAGAAACTTCATACCTAACAAAGAGAATTTGAAAGTATCCTCTATAAGCTGAAGTTCAAGATAAGGATGTCTGTTTTCATCAATCCTATTCTACATTGTACTA
This sequence comes from Mustela nigripes, assembly GCF_022355385.1. NCBI lineage: Eukaryota > Metazoa > Chordata > Mammalia > Carnivora > Mustelidae > Mustela > Mustela nigripes. Next base: position 72,648,778 of record NC_081559.1, read on the forward strand.
GAAGTCCTTACACAGTAAAGCAAGAGAAAAAAATAAAAGGTAAAGGATTGAAAAGAAACAAAAATGTTCATCATTTGTACATGCTATGATTGCTTATGCAGAAAATCTCAAAGAAAAAAAAAAACCTTAACACAGGAATTACCTAATACATGTTTGTTGAGGAAATAAGCAATAAAATAGTTGTGCAGATAAAGTGAAATAACCTGTGTCAACTATTTGGCATATAGTAGAAACTTAATAAATATTACTTTTCTTTCCCTTAAAATTCACATTTTAGTTATTTATGTCATGTTGCCAAAAATAATTTTAAGTAGGAATTTAATTTAGTAAGAGAGATGTTGAATCAAAATCAATATACAAAAGTGAATTACATTTCTAGATATCCACAACAATTAGCTAAAAAGTAAAATTTTAAAACACACAATTTAAAATAGTAAAAGACATTTTTTAATATCTATAATAAAGTAAAAAATGTTAAGCCTTCTATAGAGAAAGCTTAAAAATTTCACTGAAAGACATTAAAGAATAGTGACTAGGAAGATCTGTCATATTATCAGTTAAGAAGACTAAATATCATAAAGTATGTTATAATTCTCTCCAAATTGATCTTTAAGTTCAGCACAATTCTAACAGAAACTCAACAAGCTGATTACAGAATTTACAGGAAAGAAAGGAAGGACAATAAAAGCCAAGATACTTCTGAAGAGCAAGGTGTGGGGAGGGGTTGGGAGATTCTCTACCAGATATTAAGACTTACTATAACCAATGGAAATCAAGACAGTATGATATTAGTGCAGGAACAGACTAATAGTCCAAAGGAAGAATAAAGGGCCTAGTAATAAATCCATGACAATATGGAAAAAGAATTTATGACAAAGCAGACATTACGGGTCATGAGAAAAGGTGATCTAATCAATATAACACAAGGTCAATTGTTTAACCAAACAGAAAAAAATTTGAAGTTGTATTCCTTTCCTATACACCAACACAAAAATGAATTGCAATTAAATACTTGATATAAAATACCAAGTTATAAAATTTGCCAAGGACAATATCAAATATTTTCTCTAAAACCTTGTTTCTTAAATAAGAAGCAAATAATGTAAAATTTAATGAGATTAATAAATCACAGTAAAACTCAGACTTTAAACTCACCATTAAGAATGAAAAGCAAGAGTACAGGCAAGATGTCAGAGGAGTAGGGGACCTAAATTTTGTCTGTTCCCAGGAATTCAGCTAGGTAGTTATCAAACCATTCTGAACACCTACAAACTCAACAGGAGATTGAAGAAAAGAATAGCAGCAATTTTATGAACAGAAAAATGACCATTTTCTAAAAGGTAGGATGTGCAGAGAAGTGAATCTGAGGCAGTATATGGGGAGATAGGCTGTGAGGGGAGGGAGCCTCCATCAGCCACTTACCATCAAGTGAGAGAGCAGTGGAGAATGAAATCAGAACTTTTAGAAGTCTGCTCTGTGAAGGGACATCACACCAGCAGGGGGTGGAATCTTCACTGGGACAGTGTGGTCTCAAGACCCTCAGGGTTACAGAAAGAGGGGGTTGCTGAGTGTGGCAGAGCTCCCAGGTATCAGAGCAGGGAGGCAGGCTCCAAAGATGCAGCTGAGGAGTAGGTTCTCAGCTCAGGGTTGCCATAAACTGTGATCCAAGGCACATTTGGACCACTGCTTCTTGAGCAGGGACCCCACAAGTAGCATATCCTGGAAGAACCCCCTTCCTTCACCGGGAGGAGCAGCGTGGGAGTAGGCTAAAGGAATAGACTGGGTTTGGAGACTCCAGCACCATGTGCCAGAGATAGGAATGCTCAGTCACAGGCCAGGTGGGCTCAGTGCAGCCTGAGACCAGAGAGATAGGAGTGATTGACTGCTTTGCTCTGAGGGCACACTGAAGAGGGGGACCCCGAGGTCTCTGCTCCTCCAACTCCTCCAGGGCTGAGATTGGGAGGCCGCCATTTTCACTCCCATCCTCCAAAGCCATATGGAAAGCGTTGAGGGAACAAAAGCTACGGAGAGCAAACCTGAGTAGATTACTTAGCCTGGCCTCTGGCAAGGGTGGTGCAATTCTGCATCGAGCAAAGACACCTGAGACTCACTGCAACAGGCCCTTCTCCCTGAAGATCAGCAAGAACACCCAGTCAAGACCAAGTTTACCCATCAATGAGAACTGCAAATCTCCAGTGCCAGGGGAATATAGCAGATAAAATTCATGACTTTTTTCCCTATGATTTTTTAATCTTTTGAAGTTACGTTTTTAAAATTATTTTTTCTTTTTTCTTTTTTTGAATTTTTCTTCTTTCTTATTTTCTTTTTTTTTTAAAGATTTTATTTATTTATTTGACAGACAGAGATCACAAGCAGGCAGAGAGGCAGGCAGAGAGAGAGGAAGGCAAGCAGGCTTTCTGCTGAGCAGAGAGCCCAATGCGGGGCTTGATCCCAGGACATTGGGATCATAACCTGAGATGAAGGCAGAGGCTTTAACCCACTGAGCCACCCAGGCGCCCCCTTTCTTATTTTCACCAACATCTTTTCAGTTCCTTTTTAAAAATCCTTTCTAATTTTCATTTTTACAGTTATATTCTATCCCTTCATTGTATTTAACCTTATTTTTTGTATATATATATTTTTTTCTTTCTTTAAAATTTTGGGGTACAGTTTCTTCTAACAGACCAAAATATAAATTTGTCATATGACTTTGTTCTAGTCTCCTGCCTGATCACATTCTTTCCTTTTATTTAAAAAATTTTTTTCTTTCTTTTTTCTACCAACTTCTCATCAATTCCTTTTTTAAAATATTTTTAAATTTTCTTCTTTATAGTCATATTCCATCCCTTCATTGTATTTCCCCTTATTTGTGTGTGTGTGTGTGTGTGTGTGTGTGTGTGTGTGTTTCTTCAAAATTTTAGGAGGCAGTTTCTTCTAACAGACAAAACTACACCCAAAATCTAGTGTGGCTCTGTTCTATTCACCAGCTTGATCATATTCATTCATTCATTCATTCATTCAATCTTTCTTTCTTTCTTTTTCCTTTCTTTTCACCATGATCTCAGGTATCTTCTGATTTGTTTAGTGTTGCTGGTGTCATTTTTACCTTTCACCATTTTGTTCTCTCATTCATCTATTCTTCTCAAGACAAAATGGCAAAATGGAAAAACTCACCTCAAAAAGAAAAAAAAAAAAAAAGGAACAAGAGGCAGTACCAACTGCCAGGGACCTAATCAATATGGACATTAGTAAGATGTCAGAACTAGAATTCAGAATGACAACTATAAAGATACTAGCTGGGCTTGAGAAAAGCATAGAAGATACTAGAGAATCCCTTTCTGGAGAAATTAAAGAACTAATATCTAACCAAGTTGAAATAAAAAAGGCTATTAATGAGGTGCAATAAAAAATGGAGACTCTAACTGCTAGGATAAATGAGACAGAAGAGAGAATTAGTGATATAGAAGACCAAATCATGGAGAATAAAGAAGCTGAGAAAAAGAGAGGAAAACAACTACTGGATCACAAGGGGAGAATTCAATAGATAAGTGATACCATAAGACAAAACAATATTAGAATAATTGGGATCCCAGAAGAAGAAGAAAGAGAGAGGGGGGCAGAAGGTATATTGGGGCAAATTATAGAGGAGAACTTTCCTAATCTGGGGAAGGAAACAGGCATCAAAATCCAGGAGGCAGAGAGAACCCCCTTCAAAATCAGTGAAAATAGGTCAACACCTCATTATCTAAGAGTAAAACTTACAAGTCTCAGAGACAAAGAAAATCCTGAAAGTGCTCAGGACAAGAGGTCTGTAACCTACAATGGTATAAATATTAGACTGGCAGAAGACCTAGCCACAGAGACCTAGCAGGCCAGAAAGGACTGGCATGATATATTCAGAGCACTAAATGAGAAAAATACACAGCTAAGAATACTGTATCCAGCTAGGCTGTCACTGAAAATAGACATAAAAAGCTTCCAGGACAAACAACAACAAAAGAATTTGCAAACACCAAACCAGCCCTACAGGAAATATTGAAAGAGGTCCTCTAAGAAAAGAGAGAGCCTAAAAGTAACATAGACCAGAAAGGAACAGTGACAATATACAGTAACAGTCATCTTACAGTAAGACAATAGAATGAAATTCTTATCCTTCAACAGTTACCCTGAATGTAAATGGACTAAATGCCCCAATCAAAAGACATAGGGTATCATAATGGATAAAAACACTAGACCCATCGATATGCTGTCTATAAGTAACTCATTTTAGACTTTAATAGTAATAACCAAAATAAATAAATAGAATCTTTAAAAAAAAAGAATGAAAAGCAAACAATAAAATAGGGAAAGTTATTTACAATATATATAACCATTAAGGAGGTTGGTCTCCAAAGGGTTCACTGTGAAGCATGTGTGTGCCCCACTGCCCACTATAATCAGTCTCTTCTTTTCCTGGCTAAGAGACAAATGAAGGCCCTGGCTGGCTATGTCAGTGGGCTCAATGCCAGAGTTTGTGTGCTGGTGGCACTGGTGGTATTGACCCAAGACATATTTACCTTGAAGAGAAGGATACAAAGGAAGATCCAGACCATTAAGATGAATACTGAATAGTTAAGAAATAACTAACTTAAAGTCTGCTATCTTTGTGAAAAGGATACCAAAAGTCTAGAAACATCCAGTTCTCATGAAGAACCCTACAAGGGTAGAAAAAAAATTGTCTGTGACCATGGTCTTGTCAAAGGAGGAGCTGCCATGCTTCTGGTAATAATCGCCTTTGATATCACACTAGGGAAATACAAAGGGAAAAGATGCCCAACACATTATAGTATCATCAATAACTGTAAACTACTTATGGATAAATGTTAAAAAAAGATATTCAACTAAAAGAAAAGTATTATGCTATTAAAGTTGCTCTTGTTCTTACCAGAGACTAGAACTATCCTTATATGGTAGATTAGAACACTAAGACAAATAATCTGCCAGTTGAACAAGGTTTATCAGAAGCTAAACTTGAAGAAATTATGGAAGAATCTGATGTCATGTTCTAGGAAGGAAATAAGAATTTATTTGATGAGCTCCAACAACACAATATCACTGTGTTCATATTTTCTGTATGAAATATGTGATGTGCTACAAGAGTATCATCATCCAAATATCAAAGAAGTGTCCAACCTCACAGATTTTGATGAAAATAAGGCTTTCAAAGGACAAGGAGGGGAACTAATACACATATTTAATAAAAACAGAATATTTCAATCCACCAAAAGACAACAGCAACTTAATGTTTTGGGGAGACTCCCAAGTAGACTTACGAGTGAGGGAGCTAATATTGAATACATTCATAAACTGGCTATCTAAATGATGGAATGGATAAACTTTTAGGAAAGTACCTGGGCTCTTTCAATATCATTTTTGTACAATTTCATACTCATTCAAGATAGCCAACATTATCCTAAAGAAGATTCTATAAACACATATATTTCAGGAACACCCCTCTCTCACAGAAGCAACTGATACAAAAACTTCTCATCTGTTCATCTTGCTGAGAGGCAGCTATTTATAATGTATTTTTGCTCTTGAAGTTTTTCCTTTATGTTAGTTCCACATTTTCAAATACATTGAATCCATCAGTGGTAAACCCCTTTTTCTCTACCTCTTCCAACACACTTCCCACCATATTTTTAAATTGGTTAAAAACAAAACAAAACAAAAAAATTAAAGCCAAAATGAGAAAATAGCTTCCTGTTTTCTAAAGTTGATTTCGGAGTTTAATATTGTCAAGAAATATACAGGAGTCTTTTTAAACTGGGAAAGCTGATATAATTTTGAAAAGAAGCTTTGTGAAATAGTCAAATGTATGCTTGATGGTATCACCATTTCAAAAAAAAAAAAAAAGAGTGGGGGGTGCTGAGAAGGACCTCTTTAATGATCAGGAAAATACAAATTAAAACCGCAATGAGATGCAACTTTCAACACAGCAGATTGGCAGAAATGAAGAAGTCTGATAATATCAAGTGTTAAGAATGTGGAGCAACTTAAACCAAACATATGGCTAGAGGGAGTGTAACTGGTGTGACCCTACTTGGGAAAACAGTTTGTCATCAATAGTAAATTTGATACGTGCATTAATTATGACCCAGCAATTCTACTCGTACATGTATACTCCAAAGAAACTCTCACACAAGTATATTAGTTTCCTATTGCTACTATAACAAATTACCACAAATTCAGTGGCTTAAAACAACACAAATTTATTCTCTTACAGTTCAGGAGGTCAGAAGTCCTAAAATCAAGGTCAGCAGGGCTGTGTTCCCTCTGGAGGCTCTAGGGGAGCCTAGAAAAGCATTTCCTTGCCTTTTCTAGCTTTTGTAGGCTGTCTACATTCCTTGGTTCATGGCTGTCAAGAAGGACAATAGTAACTTTGTCATAAGAGCCATATTTGTTATCTGCTAGAAACTTTAGATGGTAATAAAAATAACTTTGCCACATTAAGAAATTTTTCCTGGGGTACCTGGCTGGCTCAGTCAGCAGAGTATCTGACTCCTGATCACAGGGTCATGAGTTCAAACCCCATATTGGATGTAGACGTTACTTAAAGAATAAATTAACTGACCTCTAAAAAGCATCTCTATTCCTATTTAAAGAAAAGGAGTTTTCCCTTTCTTTTTAAAATATTTTTTATTAAAAAAAAATTTTTAAATAAACATATAATGTATTTCTATGCCCGGGGTACAGGTCTGTGAATCGCCAGGTTTACACATTTTACAGCACTCATCATAGCACAAACCCTCCCCAATGTCCATATCCCCACCATCCTCTCCCATCCTCCCTCCCCCCAGCAACCCTCAGTCTGTTTTTTGAGATTGAGTCCTTTATGGTTTGTCTCCCTCCCAATCCCACCTTCTTTCATTTTTTCTTTTCCTACTCCCCAACCACCCCCCTACATTGCATCTCCACTTCTTCATATCAGGGAGATCATATGATAGTTGTCTTTCTCCAATTGACTTATTTCATTAAGCATAATACCCTCTAGTTCCATCCATGTCGTCGCAAATGGCAAGATTTCATTTCTTTTGATGGCTGCATAGTATTCCATTGTGTATATATACCACATCTTCTTGATCCATTCAAGCCTTGATGGACATCTAGGCTCTTTACATAGTTTGGCTAGTGTGGACATTGCTGCTATAAACATTTGGGTGCATGTGCCCCTTCAGAGTACCATGTTTGTATCTTTAGGATATATACCCAGTAGTGCAATCGCTGGGTCATAGGGTAGCTCTATTTTCAGTTTTTTGAGGAAACTCCACACAGTTTTCCAGAGTGGTTGCAACAGCTTGCATTCCCACCAACAGTGTAGGAGGGGTCCCCTCTTTTCGCATCCTCTCCAGGATCTGTCATTCCTTGACTTGTTAATTTTAGCCATTCTGACTGGTGTGAGGTGATACCTCATTGTGGTTTTGATTTGTATTTCCCTGATGCTGAGTGATGTGGAGCACTTTTTGATGTGTCTGTTGGCCATATGGATGTCTTCTTTGCAGAAATGTCTGTTCATGTCTTCTGCCCATTTCTTGATTGGATTATTTGTTCTTTGGGTGTTGAGTTTGCTAAGCTCTTTATAGATTTTGGATACTAGCCCTTTATCTGATATGTCGTTTGCAAATATCTTCTCCCATTCTGTCAGTTGTCTTTTGGTTTTGTTAACTGTTTCCTTTGCTGTGCAAAAGCTTTTGATCTTGATGAAATCCCAATCGTTCATTTTTGTCCTTGCTTCCCTTGCCTTTGGCAATGTTCCTAGGAAGAAGTTGCTGCGGTTGAGGTCAAAGAGGTTGCTGCCTGTGTTCTCCTCAAGGATTTTTATGGATTCCTTTCTCACATTGAGGTCCTTCATCCATTTTGAGTCTGTTTCCATGTATTGTATAAGGAAATAGTCCAATTTCATTTTTCTGCATGTGGCTGTCCAATTTTCCAAGAACGATTTGTTGAAGAGACTGCTTTTTCCCATTGGACATTCCTTCCTGCTTTGTCAAAAATTAGTTGACCATAGAGTTGAGGGTCTATTTCTGGGCTCTCTATTCTGTTCCACTGATCTATGTGTCTGTTTTTGTGCCAGTACCATGCTGTCTTGATGATGACAGCTTTGTAATAGAGCTTGAAGTCTGGAATTGTGATGCCACCAACTTTGGCTTTCTTTTTCAATATTCCTTTGGCTATTCAAGGTCTTTATGGGTTCCATATAAATTTTAGAATTGTTTCTTCTATTTCTTTGAAAAAAATGGATGGGATTTTGATAGGGATTGCATTAAATGTGTAGATTGCTTTAGGTAGCATAGACATTTTCACAATATTTATTCTTCCAT